>NC_134356.1:155224205-155471640 GCF_048569485.1 Anomaloglossus baeobatrachus
CTCACCCACCCCTTCAGTGGCAGCACTTGTGCCCCAGTTTTACACTTCACAGGTAGATTTGCATCAAGCACATTCAAAAATATGCCATACTTAACCGTCCCCAGGATGACACCGGGGTAGGTAGCAAAGTCTTTCCTGATCCCAGCGCTGTGCATCTTGGATAATTTTTAAAATCAATGTAAGCAAGGGTTACTCCAAGCGGAGTCTCCCTTTTTTCCAAAAATTGGGCCCCACACACACTCACCCCTTCAGTGGCAGCACTTGTGCCCCAGTTGTACACTTCACAGCTAGATTTGCATCAAGCACATTCAAAAATACGCCATACTTAACCGTCCCCAGGATGACAAAAGGGGTAGGTAGCAAAGTCTTTCCTGATCCCAGCTCTGTGCATCTTGGATCATTTTTAAAAACAATGTAAGCAAGGGTTACTCCAAGCGGAGTCTCCCTTTTTTCCAAAAATTGGGCCAAATAGACACCCACCCCTTCAGTGGCAGCACTTGTGCCCCAGTTGTACACTTCACAGCTAGATTTGCATCAAGCACATTCAAAAATACGCCATACTTACCCGTCCCCAGGATGACACCGGGGTAGGTAGCAAAGTCTTTCCTGATCCCAGCGCTGTGCATCTTGGATCATTTTTAAAAACAATGTAAGCAAGGGTTACTCCAAGCGGAGTCTCCCTTTTTTTACAAAAATTGGGCCACACACTCACCCACCCCTTCAGTGGCAGCACTTGTGCTCCAGTTGTACACTTCACAGCTAGATTTGCATCAAGCACATTCAAAAATACGCCATACTTAACCGTCCCCAGGATGACACCGGGGTAGGTAGCAAAGTCTTTCCTGATCCCAGCGCTGTGCATCTTGGATCATTTTTAAAAACAATGTAAGCAAGGGTTACTCCAAGCGGAGTCTCCCTTTTTTTTACATAAATTGGGCCACACACTCACCCACCCCTTCAGTGGCAGCACTTGTGCCCCAGTTGTACACTTCACAGCTAGATTTGCATCAAGCACATTCAAAAATACGCCATACTTAACCGTCCCCAGGATGACACCGGGGTAGGTAGCAAAGTCTTTCCTGATCCCAGCGCTGTGCATCTTGGATCATTTTTAAAAACAATGTAAGTAAGGGTTACTCCAAGCGGAGTCTCCCTTTTTTCCAAAAATTGGGCCACACACACACCCACCCCTTCAGTGGCAGCACTTGTGCCCCAGTTGTACACTTCACAGCTAGATTTGCATCAAGCACATTTAAAAATACGCCATACTTAACCGTCCCCAGGATGACACCGGGGTAGGTAGCAAAGTCTTTCCTGATCCCAGCGCTGTGCATCTTGGACCATTTTTAAAATCAATGTAAGCAAGGGTTACTCCAAGCAAAATCTCCCTTTTTTCCAAAAATTTGGCCCCACACACACCCACCCCTTCAGTGGCAGCACTTGTGCCCCAGTTGTACACTTCACAGCTAGATTTGCATCAAGCACATTCAAAAATACGCCATACTTAACCGTCCCCAGGATGACACCGGGGTAGGTAGCAAAGTCTTTCCTGATCCCAGCTCTGTGCATCTTGGATAATTTTTAAAAACAATGTAAGCAAGGGTTACTCCAAGCGGAGTCTCCCTTTTTTCCAAAAATTGGGCCACACACACACCCACCCCTTCAGTGGCAGCACTTGTGCCCCAGTTGTACACTTCACAGCTAGATTTGCATCAAGCACATTCAAAAATACGCCATACTTAACCGTCCCCAGGATGACACCGGGGTAGGTAGCAAAGTCTTTCCTGATCCCAGCGCTGTGCATCTTGGATCAATTTTAAAAACATTGTAAGCAAGGGTTACTCCAAGCAGAGTCTCCCTTTTTTCCAAAAATTGGGCCACAAACACACCCACCCCTTCAGTGGCAGCACTTGTGCCCCAGTTGTACACTTCACAGCTAGATTTGCATCAAGCACATTCAAAAATACATCATACTTAACCGTCCCCAGGATGACACCGGGGAAGGTAGCAAAGTCTTTCCTGATCCCAGCGCTGTGCATCCTGGATCATTTTTAAAAACAATGTAAGCAAGGGTGACTCCAAGCGGAATCTCCCTTTTTTTACAAAAATTGGGCCACACACTCACCCACCCCTTCAGTGGCAGCACTTGTGCCCCAGTTGTACACTTCACAGCTAGATTTGCATCAAGCACATTCAAAAATACGCCATACTTAACCGTCCCCAGGATGAAACCGGGGTAGGTAGCAAAGTCTTTCCTGATCCCAGCGCTGTGCATCTTGGATCATTTTTAAAAACAATGTAAGCAAGGGTTACTCCAAGCGGAGTCTCCCTTTTTTTACAAAAATTGGGCCACACACTCACCCACCCCTTCAGTGGCAGCACTTGTGCCCCAGTTGTACACTTCACAGCTAGATTTGCATCAAGCACATTCAAAAATACGCCATACTTAACCGTCCCCAGGATGACACCGGGGAAGGTAGCAAAGTCTTTCCTGATCCCAGCGCTGTGCATCTTGGACCATTTTTAAAATCAATGTAAGCAAGGGTTACTCCAAGCGGAATCTCCCTTTTTTTACAAAAATTGGGCCACACACTCACCCACCCCTTCAGTGGCAGCACTTGTGCCCCAGTTGTACACTTCACAGCTAGATTTGCATCAAGCACATTCAAAAATACGCCATAATTAACCGTCCCCAGGATGACACCGGGGTAGGTAGCAAAGTCTTTCCTGATCCCAGCGCTGTGCATCTTGGATCATTTTTAAAAACAATGTAAGCAAGGGTTACTCCAAGCGGAGTCTCCCTTTTTTCCAAAAATTGGGCCACACACACACCCACCCCTTCAGTGGCAGCACTTGTGCCCCAGTTGTACACTTCACAGCTAGATTTGCATCAAGCACATTCAAAAATACGCCATACTTAACCGTCCCCAGGATGACACCGGGGTAGGTAGCAAAGTCTTTCCTGATCCCAGCGCTGTGCATCTTGGATCAATTTAAAAAACATTGTAAGCAAGGGTTACTCCAAGCGGAGTCTCCCTTTTTTCCAAAAATTGGGCCCCACACACACCCACCCCTTCAGTGGCAGCACTTGTGCCCCAGTTGTACACTTCACAGCTAGATTTGCATCAAGCACATTCAAAAATACGCCATACTTAACCGTCCCCAGGATGACACCGGGGTAGGTAGCAAAGTCTTTCCTGATCCCAGCGCTGTGCATCTTGCATCATTTTTAAAAACAATGTAAGCAAGGGTTACTCCAAGCGGAGTCTCCCTTTTTTTACAAAAATTGGGCCCCACACTCACCCACCCCTTCAGTGGCAGCACTTGTGCCCCAGTTTTACACTTCACAGGTAGATTTGCATCAAGCACATTCAAAAATATGCCATACTTAACCGTCCCCAGGATGACACCGGGGTAGGTAGCAAAGTCTTTCCTGATCCCAGCGCTGTGCATCTTGGATAATTTTTAAAATCAATGTAAGCAAGGGTTACTCCAAGCGGAGTCTCCCTTTTTTCCAAAAATTGGGCCCCACACACACTCACCCCTTCAGTGGCAGCACTTGTGCCCCAGTTGTACACTTCACAGCTAGATTTGCATCAAGCACATTCAAAAATACGCCATACTTAACCGTCCCCAGGATGACAAAAGGGGTAGGTAGCAAAGTCTTTCCTGATCCCAGCTCTGTGCATCTTGGATCATTTTTAAAAACAATGTAAGCAAGGGTTACTCCAAGCGGAGTCTCCCTTTTTTCCAAAAATTGGGCCAAATAGACACCCACCCCTTCAGTGGCAGCACTTGTGCCCCAGTTGTACACTTCACAGCTAGATTTGCATCAAGCACATTCAAAAATACGCCATACTTACCCGTCCCCAGGATGACACCGGGGTAGGTAGCAAAGTCTTTCCTGATCCCAGCGCTGTGCATCTTGGATCATTTTTAAAAACAATGTAAGCAAGGGTTACTCCAAGCGGAGTCTCCCTTTTTTTACAAAAATTGGGCCACACACTCACCCACCCCTTCAGTGGCAGCACTTGTGCTCCAGTTGTACACTTCACAGCTAGATTTGCATCAAGCACATTCAAAAATACGCCATACTTAACCGTCCCCAGGATGACACCGGGGTAGGTAGCAAAGTCTTTCCTGATCCCAGCGCTGTGCATCTTGGATCATTTTTAAAAACAATGTAAGCAAGGGTTACTCCAAGCGGAGTCTCCCTTTTTTTTACATAAATTGGGCCACACACTCACCCACCCCTTCAGTGGCAGCACTTGTGCCCCAGTTGTACACTTCACAGCTAGATTTGCATCAAGCACATTCAAAAATACGCCATACTTAACCGTCCCCAGGATGACACCGGGGTAGGTAGCAAAGTCTTTCCTGATTCCAGCGCTGTGCATCTTGGATCATTTTTAAAATCAATGTAAGCAAGGGTTACTCCAAGCGGAGTCTCCCTTTTTTCCAAAAATTGGGCCACATACACACCCACCCCTTCAGTGGCAGCACTTGTGCCCCAGTTGTACACTTCACAGCTAGATTTGCATCAAGCACATTCAAAAATACGCCATACTTAACCGTCCCCAGGATGACACCGGGGTAGGTAGCAAAGTCTTTCCTGATCCCAGCGCTGTGCATCTTGGATCAATTTAAAAAACATTGTAAGCAAGGGTTACTCCAAGCGGAGTCTCCCTTTTTTCCAAAAATTGGGCCCCACACACCCACCCCTTCAGTGGCAGCACTTGTGCCCCAGTTGTACACTTCACAGCTAGATTTGCATCAAGCACATTCAAAAATACGCCATACTTAACCGTCCCCAGGATGACACCGGGGTAGGTAGCAAAGTCTTTCCTGATCCCAGCGCTGTGCATCTTGGATCATTTTTAAAAACAATGTAAGCAAGGGTTACTCCAAGCGGAGTCTCCCTTTTTTCCAAAAATTCGGCCACACACACACCCACCCCTTCAGTGGCAGCACTTGTGCCCCAGTTGTACACTTCACAGCTAGATTTGCATCAAGCACATTCAAAAATACGTCATACTTAACCGTCCCCAGGATGACACCGGGGAAGGTAGCAAAGTCTTTCCTGATCCCAGCGCTGTGCATCTTGGATCATTTTTAAAAACAATGTAAGCAAGGGTTACTCCAAGCGGAGTCTCCCTTTTTTTACAAAAATTGGGCCACACACTCACCCATCCCTTCAGTGGCAGCACTTGTGCCCCAGTTGTACACTTCACAGCTAGATTTGTATCAAGCACATTCAAAAATACGCCATACTTAACCGTCCCAGGATGACACCGGGGTAGGTAGCGAAGTCTTTCCTGATCCCAGCTCTGTACATCTTGGATCATTTTTAAAAACAATGTAAGCAAGGGTTACTCCAAGCGGAGTCTCCCTTTTTTCCAAAAATTGGGCCCCACACACACCCACCCCTTCAGTGGCAGCACTTGTGCCCCAGTTGTACACTTCACAGCTAGATTTGCATCAAGCACATTCAAAAATACGCCATACTTACCCGTCCCCAGGATGACACCGGGGTAGGTAGCAAAGTCTTTCCTGATCCCAGCGCTGTGCATCTTGGATCATTTTTAAAAACAATGTAAGCAAGGGTTACTCCAAGCGGAGTCTCCCTTTTTTTACAAAAATTGGGCCACACACTCACCCACCCCTTCAGTGGCAGCACTTGTGCTCCAGTTGTACACTTCACAGCTAGATTTGCATCAAGCACATTCAAAAATACGCCATACTTAACCGTCCCCAGGATGACACCGGGGTAGGTAGCAAAGTCTTTCCTGATCCCAGCGCTGTGCATCTTGGATCATTTTTAAAAACAATGTAAGCAAGGGTTACTCCAAGCGGAGTCTCCCTTTTTTTTACATAAATTGGGCCACACACTCACCCACCCCTTCAGTGGCAGCACTTGTGCCCCAGTTGTACACTTCACAGCTAGATTTGCATCAAGCACATTCAAAAATACGCCATACTTAACCGTCCCCAGGATGACACCGGGGTAGGTAGCAAAGTCTTTCCTGATTCCAGCGCTGTGCATCTTGTATCATTTTTAAAATCAATGTAAGCAAGGGTTACTCCAAGCGGAGTCTCCCTTTTTTCCAAAAATTGGGCCACACACACACCCACCCCTTCAGTGGCAGCACTTGTGCCCCAGTTGTACACTTCACAGCTAGATTTGCATCAAGCACATTCAAAAATACGCCATACTTAACCGTCCCCAGGATGACACCGGGGTAGGTAGCAAAGTCTTTCCTGATCCCAGCGCTGTGCATCTTGGATCAATTTAAAAAACATTGTAAGCAAGGGTTACTCCAAGCGGAGTCTCCCTTTTTTCCAAAAATTGGGCCCCACACACCCACCCCTTCAGTGGCAGCACTTGTGCCCCAGTTGTACACTTCACAGCTAGATTTGCATCAAGCACATTCAAAAATACGCCATACTTAACCGTCCCCAGGATGACACCGGGGTAGGTAGCAAAGTCTTTCCTGATCCCAGCGCTGTGCATCTTGGATCATTTTTAAAAACAATGTAAGCAAGGGTTACTCCAAGCGGAGTCTCCCTTTTTTCCAAAAATTCGGCCACACACACACCCACCCCTTCAGTGGCAGCACTTGTGCCCCAGTTGTACACTTCACAGCTAGATTTGCATCAAGCACATTCAAAAATACGCCATACTTACCCGTCCCCAGGATGACACCGGGGTAGGTAGCAAAGTCTTTCCTGATCCCAGCGCTGTGCATCTTGGATCATTTTTAAAAACAATGTAAGCAAGGGTTACTCCAGGCGGAGTCTCCCTTTTTTTACAAAAATTGGGCCACACACTCACCCACCCCTTTAGTGGCAGCACTTGTGCCCCAGTTGTACACTTCACAGCTAGATTTGCATCAAGCACATTCAAAAATACGACATACTTAACCGTCCCCAGGATGACACCGGGGTAGGTAGCAAAGTCTTTCCTGATCCCAGCGCTGTGCATCTTGGATCATTTTTAAAAACAATATAAGCAAGGGTTACTCCAAGCGGAGTCTCCCTTTTTTTACAAAAATTGGGCCCCACACTCACCCACCCCTTCAGTGGCAGCACTTGTGCCCCAGTTTTACACTTCACAGGTAGATTTGCATCAAGCACATTCAAAAATATGCCATACTTAACCGTCCCCAGGATGACACCGGGGTAGGTAGCAAAGTCTTTCCTGATCCCAGCTCTGTGCATCTTGGATCATTTTTAAAAACAATGTAAGCAAGGGTTACTCCAAGCGGAGTCTCCCTTTTTTCCAAAAATTGGGCCCCACACACACCCACCCCTTCAGTGGCAGCACTTGTGCCCCAGTTGTACACTTCACAGCTAGATTTGCATCAAGCACATTCAAAAATACGCCATACTTACCCGTCCCCAGGATGACACCGGGGTAGGTAGCAAAGTCTTTCCTGATCCCAGCGCTGTGCATCTTGGATCATTTTTAAAAACAATGTAAGCAAGGGTTACTCCAAGCGGAGTCTCCCTTTTTTTACAAAAATTGGGCCACACACTCACCCACCCCTTCAGTGGCAGCACTTGTGCCCCAGTTGTACACTTCACAGCTAGATTTGCATCAAGCACATTCAAAAATACGCCATACTTAACCGTCCCCAGGATGACACCGGGGTAGGTAGCAAAGTCTTTCCTGATCCCAGCGCTGTGCATCTTGGATCATTTTTAAAAACAATGTAAGCAAGGGTTACTCCAAGCGGAGTCTCCCTTTTTTTTACATAAATTGGGCCACACACTCACCCACCCCTTCAGTGGCAGCACTTGTGCCCCAGTTGTACACTTCACAGCTAGATTTGCATCAAGCACATTCAAAAATACGCCATACTTAACCGTCCCCAGGATGACACCGGGGTAGGTAGCAAAGTCTTTCCTGATTCCAGCGCTGTGCATCTTGGATCATTTTTAAAATCAATGTAAGCAAGGGTTACTCCAAGCGGAGTCTCCCTTTTTTCCAAAAATTGGGCCACACACACACCCACCCCTTCAGTGGCAGCACTTGTGCCCCAGTTGTACACTTCACAGCTAGATTTGCATCAAGCACATTCAAAAATACGCCATACTTAACCGTCCCCAGGATGACACCGGGGTAGGTAGCAAAGTCATTCCTGATCCCAGCGCTGTGCATCTTGGATCAATTTAAAAAACATTGTAAGCAAGGGTTACTCCAAGCGGAGTCTCCCTTTTTTCCAAAAATTGGGCCCCACACACCCACCCCTTCAGTGGCAGCACTTGTGCCCCAGTTGTACACTTCACAGCTAGATTTGCATCAAGCACATTCAAAAATACGCCATACTTAACCGTCCCCAGGATGACACCGGGGTAGGTAGCAAAGTCTTTCCTGATCCCAGCGCTGTGCATCTTGGATCATTTTTAAAAACAATGTAAGCAAGGGTTACTCCAAGCGGAGTCTCCCTTTTTTCCAAAAATTCGGCCACACACACACCCACCCCTTCAGTGGCAGCACTTGTGCCCCAGTTGTACACTTCACAGCTAGATTTGCATCAAGCACATTCAAAAATACGTCATACTTAACCGTCCCCAGGATGACACCGGGGAAGGTAGCAAAGTCTTTCCTGATCCCAGCGCTGTGCATCTTGGATCATTTTTAAAAACAATGTAAGCAAGGGTTACTCCAAGCGGAGTCTCCCTTTTTTTACAAAAATTGGGCCACACACTCACCCATCCCTTCAGTGGCAGCACTTGTGCCCCAGTTGTACACTTCACAGCTAGATTTGTATCAAGCACATTCAAAAATACGCCATACTTAACCGTCCCCAGGATGACACCGGGGTAGGTAGCGAAGTCTTTCCTGATCCCAGCTCTGTACATCTTGGATCATTTTTAAAAACAATGTAAGCAAGGGTTACTCCAAGCGGAGTCTCCCTTTTTTCCAAAAATTGGGCCCCACACACACCCACCCCTTCAGTGGCAGCACTTGTGCCCCAGTTGTACACTTCACAGCTAGATTTGCATCAAGCACATTCAAAAATACGCCATACTTACCCGTCCCCAGGATGACACCGGGGTAGGTAGCAAAGTCTTTCCTGATCCCAGCGCTGTGCATCTTGGATCATTTTTAAAAACAATGTAAGCAAGGGTTACTCCAAGCGGAGTCTCCCTTTTTTTACAAAAATTGGGCCACACACTCACCCACCCCTTTAGTGGCAGCACTTGTGCCCCAGTTGTACACTTCACAGCTAGATTTGCATCAAGCACATTCAAAAATACGACATACTTAACCGTCCCCAGGATGACACCGGGGTAGGTAGCAAAGTCTTTCCTGATCCCAGCGCTGTGCATCTTGGATCATTTTTAAAAACAATATAAGCAAGGGTTACTCCAAGCGGAGTCTCCCTTTTTTCCAAAAATTGGACCCCACACACACCCACCCCTTCAGTGGCAGCACTTGTGCCCCAGTTGTACACTTCACAGCTAGATTTGTATCAAGCACATTCAAAAATACGCCATACTTAACCGTCCCCAGGATGACACCGGGGTGGGTAGCAAAGTCTTTCCTGATCCCAGCACTGTGCATCTTGGATCATTTTTAAAAACAATGTAAGCAAGGGTTACTCCAAGCGAAGTCTCCCTTTTTTTACAAAAATTGGGCCACACACTCACCCACCCCTTCAGTGGCAGCACTTGTGCCCCAGTTTTACACTTCACAGGTAGATTTGCATCAAGCACATTCAAAAATACGCCATACTTAACCGTCCCCAGGATGACACCGGGGTAGGTAGCAAAGTCTTTCCTGATCCCAGCTCTGTGCATCTTGGATCATTTTTAAAAACATTGTAAGCAAGGGTTACTCCAAGCGGAGTCTCCCTTTTTTCCAAAAATTGGGCCACACACACACCCACCCCTTCAGTGGCAGCACTTGTGCCCCAGTTGTACACTTCACAGCTAGATTTGCATCAAGCAC
The DNA here is from genome assembly GCF_048569485.1 of Anomaloglossus baeobatrachus. Lineage (NCBI taxonomy): Eukaryota > Metazoa > Chordata > Amphibia > Anura > Aromobatidae > Anomaloglossus > Anomaloglossus baeobatrachus. Next base: position 155,234,164 of record NC_134356.1, read on the forward strand.
ATTTAAAAATACGCCATACTTAACCGTCCCCAGGATGAGACCGGGGTAGGTAGCAAAGTCTTTCCTGATCCCAGCGCTGTGCATCTTGGATCAGTTTTAAAAACAATGTAAGTAAGGGTTACTCCAAGCGGAGTCTCCCTTTTTTCCAAAAATTGGGCCACACACACACCCACCCCTTCAGTGGCAGCACTTGTGCCCCAGTTGTACACTTCACAGCTAGATTTGCATCAAGCACATTTAAAAATACGCCATACTTAACCGTCCCCAGGATGACACCGGGGTAGGTAGCAAAGTCTTTCCTGATCCCAGCGCTGTGCATCTTGGATCATTTTTAAAAACAATGTAAGTAAGGGTTACTCCAAGCGGAGTCTCCCTTTTTTCCAAAAATTGGGCCACACACACACCCACCCCTTCAGTGGCAGCACTTGTGCCCCAGTTGTACACTTCACAGCTAGATTTGCATCAAGCACATTCAAAAATACGCCATACTTAACCGTCCCCAGGATGACATCGGAGTAGGTAGCAAAGTCTTTCCTGATCCCAACGCTGTGCATCTTGGATCATTTTTAAAAACAATGTAAGCAAGGGTTACTCCAAGCGGAGTCTCCCTTTTTTTACAAAAATTGGGCCACACACACACCCACCCCTTCAGTGGCAGCACTTGTGCCCCAGTTGTACACTTCACAGCTAGATTTGCATCAAGCACATTCAAAAATACGCCATACTTAACCGTCCCCAGGATGACACCGGGGTAAGTAGCAAAGTCTTTCTTGATCCCAGCGCTGTGCATCTTGGATCAATTTTAAAAACATTGTAAGCAAGGGTTACTCCAAGCGGAGTCTCCCTTTTTTCCAAAAATTGGGCCCCACACACACCCACCCCTTCAGTGGCAGCACTTGTGCCCCAGTTGTACACTTCACAGCTAGATTTGTATCAAGCACATTCAAAAATACGCCATACTTAACCGTCCCCAGGATGACACCGGGGTGGGTAGCAAAGTCTTTCCTGATCCCAGCGCTGTGCATCTTGGATCATTTTTAAAAACAATGTAAGCAAGGGTTACTCCAAGCGAAGTCTCCCTTTTTTTACAAAAATTGGGCCACACACACCCACCCCTTCAGTGGCAGCACTTGTGCCCCAGTTGTACTCTTGACAGCTAGATTTGCATCAAGCACATTCAAAAATACGCCATACTTAACCGTCCCCAGGATGACACCGGGGTAGGTAGCAAAGTCTTTCCTGATCCCAGCGCTGTGCATCTTGGATCAATTTTAAAAACATTGTAAGCAAGGGTTACTCCAAGCGGAGTCTCCCTTTTTTCTCCAAAAATTGGGCCCCACCCACACCCACCCCTTCAGTGGCAGCACTTGTGCCCCAGTTGTACACTTCACAGCTAGATTTGCATCAAGCACATTCAAAAATACGCCATACTTAACCGTCCCCAGGATGACACCGGGGTAGGTAGCAAAGTCTTTCCTGATCCCAGCGCTGTGGATCTTGGATCATTTTTAAAAACAATGTAAGCAAGGGTTACTCCAAGCGGAGTCTCCCTTTTTTTTACAAAAATTGGGCCACACACTCACCCACCCCTTCAGTGGCAGCACTTGTGCCCCAGTTTTACACTTCACAGGTAGATTTGCATCAAGCACATTCAAAAATACGCCATACTTAACCGTCCCCAGGATGACACCGGGGTAGGTAGCAAAGTCTTTCCTGATCCCAGCTCTGTGCATCTTGGATCATTTTTAAAAACATTGTAAGCAAGGGTTACTCCAAGCGGAGTCTCCCTTTTTGCCAAAAATTGGGCCACACACACACCCACCCCTTCAGTGGCAGCACTTGTGCCCCAGTTGTACACTTCACAGCTAGATTTGCATCAAGCACATTTAAAAATACGCCATACTTAACCGTCCCCAGGATGACACCGGGGTAGGTAGCAAAGTCTTTCCTGATCCCAGCGCTGTGCATCTTGGATCATTTTTAAAAACAATGTAAGTAAGGGTTACTCCAAGCGGAGTCTCCCTTTTTTCCAAAAATTGGGCCACACACACACCCACCCCTTCAGTGGCAGCACTTGTGCCCCAGTTGTACACTTCACAGCTAGATTTGCATCAAGCACATTTAAAAATACGCCATACTTAACCGTCCCCAGGATGACACCGGGGTAGGTAGCAAAGTCTTTCCTGATCCCAGCGCTGTGCATCTTGGATCATTTTTAAAAACAATGTAAGTAAGGGTTACTCCAAGCGGAGTCTCCCTTTTTTCCAAAAATTGGGCCACACACACACCCACCCCTTCAGTGGCAGCACTTGTGCCCCAGTTGTACACTTCACAGCTAGATTTGCATCAAGCACATTCAAAAATACGCCATACTTAACCGTCCCCAGGATGACATCGGAGAAGGTAGCAAAGTCTTTCCTGATCCAAGCGCTGTGCATCTTGGATCATTTTTAAAAACAATGTAAGCAAGGGTTACTCCAAGCGGAGTCTCCCTTTTTTTACAAAAATTGGGCCACACACACACCCACCCCTTCAGTGGCAGCACTTGTGCCCCAGTTGTACACTTCACAGCTAGATTTGCATCAAGCACATTCAAAAATACGCCATACTTAACCGTCCCCAGGATGACACCGGGGTAAGTAGCAAAGTCTTTCTTGATCCCAGCGCTGTGCATCTTGGATCAATTTTAAAAACATTGTAAGCAAGGGTTACTCCAAGCGGAGTCTCCCTTTTTTCCAAAAATTGGGCCCCACACACACCCACCCCTTCAGTGGCAGCACTTGTGCCCCAGTTGTACACTTCACAGCTAGATTTGCATCAAGCACATTAAAAAATACGCCATACCTAACTGTCCCCAGGGTGACACCGGGGTAGGTAGCAAAGTCTTTCTTGATCCCAGTGCTGTGCATCTTGGATCATTTTTAAAAACAATGTAAGCAAGGGTTACTCCAAGCGGAGTCTCCCTTTTTTCCAAAAATTGGGCCACACACACACCCAACCCTTCAGTGGCAGAACTTGTGCCCCAGTTTTACACTTCACAGGTAGATTTGCATCAAGCACATTCAAAAATATGCCATACTTAACCGTCCCCAGGATGACACCGGGGTAGGTAGCAAAGTCTTTCCTGATCCCAGCGCTGTGCATCTTGGATCATTTTTAAAAACAATGTAAGCAAGGGTTACTCCAAGCGGAGTCTCCCTTTTTTCCAAAAATTGGACCCCACACACACCCACCCCTTCAGTGGCAGCACTTGTGCCCCAGTTGTACACTTCACAGCTAGATTTGTATCAAGCACATTCAAAAATACGCCATACTTAACCGTCCCCAGGATGACACCGGGGTAGGTAGCAAAGTCTTTCCTGATCCCAGCGCTGTGCATCTTGGATCAATTTTAAAAACATTGTAAGCAAGGGTTACTCCAAGCGGAGTCTCCCTTTTTTCTCCAAAAATTGGGCCCCACACACACCCACCCCTTCAGTGGCAGCACTTGTGCCCCAGTTGTACACTTCACAGCTGGATTTGCATCAAGCACATTCAAAAATACGCCATACCTAACCGTCCCCAGGATGACACCGGGGTAGGTAGCAAAGTCTTTCTTGATCCCAGCGCTGTGCATCTTGGATCATTTTTAAAAACAATGTAAGCAAGGGTTACTCCAAGCGGAGTCTCCCTTTTTTTTACAAAAATTGGGCCACACACACACCCACCCCTTCAGTGGCAGCACTTGTGCCCCAGTTGTACACTTCACAGCTAGATTTGCATCAAGCACATTCAAAAATACGCCATACTTAACCGTCCCCAGGATGACACCGGGGTAAGTAGCAAAGTCTTTCTTGATCCCAGCGCTGTGCATCTTGGATCATTTTTAAAAACAATGTAAGCAAGGGTTACTCCAAGCGGAGTCTCCCTTTTTTCCAAAAATTGGGCCACACACACACCCAACCCTTCAGTGGCAGAACTTGTGCCCCAGTTTTACACTTCACAGGTAGATTTGCATCAAGCACATTCAAAAATACGCCATACTTAACCGTCCCCAGGATGACACCGGGGTAGGTAGCAAAGTCTTTCCTGATCCCAGCGCTGTGCATCTTGGATCATTTTTAAAAACAATGTAAGCAAGGGTTACTCCAAGCGGAGTCTCCCTTTTTTTTACAAAAATTGGGCCACACACTCACCCACCCCTTCAGTGGCAGCACTTGTGCCCCAGTTGTACACTTCACAGCTAGATTTGCATCAAGCACATTCAAAAATACGCCATACTTAACCGTCCCCAGGATGACACCGGGGTAGGTAGCAAAGTCTTTCCTGATCCGAGCGCTGTGCATCTTTGATCAATTTTAAAAACATTGTAAGCAAGGGTTACTCCAAGCGGTGTCTCCCTTTTTTCCAAAAATTGGGCCCCACACACACCCACCCCTTCAGTGGCAGCACTTGTGCCCCAGTTGTACACTTCACAGCTAGATTTGCATCAAGCACATTCAAAAATACGCCATACTTAACCGTCCCCAGGATGACACCGGGGTAGGTAGCAAAGTCTTTCCTGATCCCAGCGCTGTGCATCTTGGATCATTTTTAAAAACAATGTAAGCAAGGGTTACTCCAAGCGGAGTCTCCCTATTTTCCAAAAATTGGGCCACACACACACCCACCCCTTCAGTGGCAGCACTTGTGCCCCAGTTGTACACTTCACAGCTAGATTTGCATCAAGCACATTCAAAAATACGTCATACTTAACCGTCCCTAGGATGACACCGGGGAAGGTAGCAAAGTCTTTCCTGATCCCAGCGCTGTGCATCTTGGATCATTTTTAAAAACAATGTAAGCAAGGGTTACTCCAAGCGGAGTCTCCCTTTTTTTACAAAAATTAGGCCACACACTCACCCACCCCTTCAGTGGCAGCACTTGTGCCCCAGTTTTGCACTTCAGAGGTAGATTTGCATCAAGCACATTCAAAAATATGCCATACTTAACCGTCCCCAGGATGACACCGGGGTAGGTAGCAAAGTCTTTCCTGATCCCAGCGCTGTGCATCTTGGATAATTTTTAAAATCAATGTAAGCAAGGGTTACTCCAAGCGGAGTCTCCCTTGTTTCCAAAAATTGGGCCAAATAGACACCCACCCCTTCAGTGGCAGCACTTGTGCCCCAGTTGTACACTTCACAGCTAGATTTGCATCAAGCACATTCAAAAATACGCCATACTTAACCGTCCCCAGGATGACACCGGGGTAGGTAGCAAAGTCTTTCCTGATCCCAGCGCTGTGCATCTTGGATCATTTATAAAATCAATGTAAGCAAGGGTTACTCCAAGCGGAGTCTCCTTTTTTTTCCAAAAATTGGGCCCCACACACACCCACCCCTTCAGTGGCAGCACTTGTGCCCCAGTTGTACACTTCACAGCTAGATTTGCATCAAGCACATTCAAAAATACGCCATACTTAACCGTCCCCAGGATGACACCGGGGTAGGTAGCGAAGTCTTTCCTGATCCCAGCTCTGTGCATCTTGGATCATTTTTAAAAACAATGTAAGCAAGGGTTACTCCAAGCGGAGTCTCCTTTTTTTCCAAAAATTGGGCCCCACACACACCCACCCCTTCAGTGGCATCACTTGTGCCCCAGTTGTACACTTCACAGCTAGATTTGCATCAAGCACATTCAAAAATACGCCATACTTAACCGTCCCCAGGATGACACCGGGGTAGGTAGCGAAGTCTTTCCTGATCCCAGCTCTGTGTATCTTGGATCATTTTTAAAAATAAAGTAAGCAAAGGTTACTCCAAGCGGAGTCTCCCTTGTTTCCAAAAATTGGGCCAAATAGACACCCACCCCTTCAGTGGCAGCACTTGTGCCCCAGTTGTACACTTCACAGCTAGATTTGCATCAAGCACATTCAAAAATACGCCATACTTAACCGTCCCCAGGATGACACCGGGGTAGGTAGCAAAGTCTTTCCTGATCCCAGCGCTGTGCATCTTGGATCATTTATAAAATCAATGTAAGCAAGGGTTACTCCAAGCGGAGTCTCCCTTATTTTTCCAAAAATTGGGCCACACACACACCCACCCCTTCAGTGGCAGCACTTGTGCCCCAGTTGTACACTTCACAGCTAGATTTGTATCAAGCACATTCAAAAATACGCCATACTTAACCGTCCCCAGGATGACACCGGGGTAGGTAGCAAAGTCTTTCCTGATCCCAGCGCTGTGCATCTTGGATCATTTTTTAAAACAATGTAAGCAAGAGTTACTCCAAGCGGAGTCTCCCTTTTTTTACAAAAATTGGGCCACACACACACCCCTTCAGTGGCAGCACTTGTGCCCCAGTTGTACACTTCACAGCTAGATTTGCATCAAGCACATTCAAAAATACGCCATACTTAACCGTCCCCAGGATGACACCGGGGTAGGTAGCAAAGTCTTTCCTGATCTCAGCTCTGTGCATCTTGGATCATTTTTAAAAACAATGTAAGCAAGGGTTACTCCAAGTGGAGTCTCCCTTTTTTCCAAAAATTGGACCCCACACACACCCACCCCTTCAGTGGCAGCACTTGTGCCCCAGTTGTACACTTCACAGCTAGATTTGTATCAAGCACATTCAAAAATACGCCATACTTAACCGTCCCCAGGATGACACCGGGGTAGGTAGCAAAGTCTTTCCTGATCCCAGCACTGTGCATCTTGGATCATTTTTAAAAACAATGTAAGCAAGGGTTACTCCAAACGGAGTCTCCCTTTTTGTCCAAAAATTGGGCCACACACACTCACCCCTTCAGTGGCAGCACTTGTGCCCCAGTTGTACACTTCACAGCTAGATTTGCATCAAGCACATTCAAAAATACGCCATACTTAACCGTCCCCAGGATGACACCGGGGTAGGTAGCAAAGTCTTTCCTGATCCCAGCGCTGTGCATCTTGGATCATTTTCAAAAACAATGTAAGCAAGGGTTACTCTAAGCGGAGTCTTCCTTTTTTCCAAAAAATGGGCCACACACACACCCACCCCTTCAGTGGCAGCACTTGTGCCCCAGTTGTACACTTCACAGCTAGATTTGTATCAAGCACATTCAAAAATACGCCATACTTAACCGTCCCCAGGTTGACACCGGGGTAGGTACCAAAGTCTTTCCTGATCCCAGCGCTGTGCATCTTGGATCATTTTTAAAAACAATGTAAGCAAGAGTTACTCCAAGCGGAGTCTCCCTTTTTTTCCAAAAATTGGACCCCACACACACCCACCCCTTCAGTGGCAGCACTTGTGCCCCAGTTGTACACTTCACAGCTAGATTTGCATCAAGCACATTCAAAAATACGCCATACTTAACCGTCCCCAGGATGACACCGGGGTAGGTAGCAAAGTCTTTCCTGATTCCAGCTCTGTGCATCTTGGATCATTTTTAAAAACAATGTAAGCAAGGGTTACTCCAAGCGGAGTCTCCCTTTTTTCCAAAAATTGGGCCCCACACACACCCACCCCTTCAGTGGCAGCACTTGTGCCCCAGTTGTACACTTTACAGCTAGATTTGTATCAAGCACATTCAAAAATACGCCATACTTAACCGTCCCCAGGATGACACCGGGGTAGGTAGCAAAGTCTTTCCTGATCCCAGCGCTGTGCATCTTGGATCATTTTCAAAAACAATGTAAGCAAGGGTTACTCTAAGCGGAGTCTCCCTTTTTTCCAAAAATTGGGCCACACACACACCCACCCCTTCAGTGGCAGCACTTGTGCCCCAGTTGTACACTTCACAGCTAGATTTGTATCAAGCACATTCAAAAATACGCCATACTTAACCGTCCCCAGGTTGACACCGGGGTAGGTAGCAAAGTCTTTCCTGATCCCAGCGCTGTGCATCTTGGATCATTTTTAAAAACAATGTAAGCAAGAGTTACTCCAAGCGGAGTCTCCCTTTTTTTCCAAAAATTGGACCCCACACACACCCACCCCTTCAGTGGCAGCACTTGTGCCCCAGTTGTACACTTCACAGCTAGATTTGCATCAAGCACATTCAAAAATACGCCATACTTAACCGTCCCCAGGATGACACCGGGGTAGGTAGCAAAGTCTTTCCTGATTCCAGCTCTGTGCATCTTGGATCATTTTTAAAAACAATGTAAGCAAGGGTTACTCCAAGCGGAGTCTCCCTTTTTTCCAAAAATTGGGCCCCACACACACCCACCCCTTCAGTGGCAGCACTTGTGCCCCAGTTGTACACTTTACAGCTAGATTTGTATCAAGCACATTCAAAAATACGCCATACTTAACCGTCCCCAGGATGACACCGGGGTAGGTAGCAAAGTCTTTCCTGATCCCAGCGCTGTGCATCTTGGATCATTTTTAAAAACAATGTAAGCAAGGGTTACTCCAAGCGGAGTCTCCCTATTTTCCAAAAATTGGGCCACACACACACCCACCCCTTCAGTGGCAGCACTTGTGCCCCAGTTGTACACTTCACAGCTAGATTTGCATCAAGCACATTCAAAAATACGTCATACTTAACCGTCCCTAGGATGACACCGGGGAAGGTAGCAAAGTCTTTCCTGATCCCAGCGCTGTGCATCTTGGATCATTTTTAAAAACAATGTAAGCAAGGGTTACTCCAAGCGGAGTCTCCCTATTTTCCAAAAATTGGGCCACACACACACCCACCCCTTCAGTGGCAGCACTTGTGCCCCAGTTGTACACTTCACAGCTAGATTTGCATCAAGCACATTCAAAAATACGTCATACTTAACCGTCCCTAGGATGACACCGGGGAAGGTAGCAAAGTCTTTCCTGATCCCAGCGCTGTGCATCTTGGATCATTTTTAAAAACAATGTAAGCAAGGGTTACTCCAAGCGGAGTCTCCCTTTTTTTACAAAAATTAGGCCACACACTCACCCACCCCTTCAGTGGCAGCACTTGTGCCCCAGTTTTGCACTTCAGAGGTAGATTTGCATCAAGCACATTCAAAAATATGCCATACTTAACCGTCCCCAGGATGACACCGGGGTAGGTAGCAAAGTCTTTCCTGATCCCAGCGCTGTGCATCTTGGATAATTTTTAAAATCAATGTAAGCAAGGGTTACTCCAAGCGGAGTCTCCCTTGTTTCCAAAAATTGGGCCAAATAGACACCCACCCCTTCAGTGGCAGCACTTGTGCCCCAGTTGTACACTTCACAGCTAGATTTGCATCAAGCACATTCAAAAATACGCCATACTTAACCGTCCCCAGGATGACACCGGGGTAGGTAGCAAAGTCTTTCCTGATCCCAGCGCTGTGCATCTTGGATCATTTATAAAATCAATGTAAGCAAGGGTTACTCCAAGCGGAGTCTCCTTTTTTTTCCAAAAATTGGGCCCCACACACACCCACCCCTTCAGTGGCAGCACTTGTGCCCCAGTTGTACACTTCACAGCTAGATTTGCATCAAGCACATTCAAAAATACGCCATACTTAACCGTCCCCAGGATGACACCGGGGTAGGTAGCGAAGTCTTTCCTGATCCCAGCTCTGTGCATCTTGGATCATTTTTAAAAACAATGTAAGCAAGGGTTACTCCAAGCGGAGTCTCCTTTTTTTCCAAAAATTGGGCCCCACACACACCCACCCCTTCAGTGGCATCACTTGTGCCCCAGTTGTACACTTCACAGCTAGATTTGCATCAAGCACATTCAAAAATACGCCATACTTAACCGTCCCCAGGATGACACCGGGGTAGGTAGCGAAGTCTTTCCTGATCCCAGCTCTGTGTATCTTGGATCATTTTTAAAAATAAAGTAAGCAAAGGTTACTCCAAGCGGAGTCTCCCTTGTTTCCAAAAATTGGGCCAAATAGACACCCACCCCTTCAGTGGCAGCACTTGTGCCCCAGTTGTACACTTCACAGCTAGATTTGCATCAAGCACATTCAAAAATACGCCATACTTAACCGTCCCCAGGATGACACCGGGGTAGGTAGCAAAGTCTTTCCTGATCCCAGCGCTGTGCATCTTGGATCATTTATAAAATCAATGTAAGCAAGGGTTACTCCAAGCGGAGTCTCCCTTATTTTTCCAAAAATTGGGCCACACACACACCCACCCCTTCAGTGGCAGCACTTGTGCCCCAGTTGTACACTTCACAGCTAGATTTGTATCAAGCACATTCAAAAATACGCCATACTTAACCGTCCCCAGGATGACACCGGGGTAGGTAGCAAAGTCTTTCCTGATCCCAGCGCTGTGCATCTTGGATCATTTTTTAAAACAATGTAAGCAAGAGTAACTCCAAGCGGAGTCTCCCTTTTTTTACAAAAATTGGGCCACACACACACCCCTTCAGTGGCAGCACTTGTGCCCCAGTTGTACACTTCACAGCTAGATTTGCATCAAGCACATTCAAAAATACGCCATACTTAACCATCCCCAGGATGACACCGGGGTAGGTAGCAAAGTCTTTCCTGATCTCAGCTCTGTGCATCTTGGATCATTTTTAAAAACAATGTAAGCAAGGGTTACTCCAAGTGGAGTCTCCCTTTTTTCCAAAAATTGGACCCCACACACACCCACCCCTTCAGTGGCAGCACTTGTGCCCCAGTTGTACACTTCACAGCTAGATTTGTATCAAGCACATTCAAAAATACGCCATACTTAACCGTCCCCAGGATGACACCGGGGTAGGTAGCAAAGTCTTTCCTGATCCCAGCACTGTGCATCTTGGATCATTTTTAAAAACAATGTAAGCAAGGGTTACTCCAAACGGAGTCTCCCTTTTTGTCCAAAAATTGGGCCACACACACTCACCCCTTCAGTGGCAGCACTTGTGCCCCAGTTGTACACTTCACAGCTAGATTTGCATCAAGCACATTCAAAAATACGCCATACTTAACCGTCCCCAGGATGACACCGGGGTAGGTAGCAAAGTCTTTCCTGATCCCAGCGCTGTGCATCTTGGATCATTTTCAAAAACAATGTAAGCAAGGGTTACTCTAAGCGGAGTCTTCCTTTTTTCCAAAAAATGGGCCACACACACACCCACCCCTTCAGTGGCAGCACTTGTGCCCCAGTTGTACACTTCACAGCTAGATTTGTATCAAGCACATTCAAAAATACGCCATACTTAACCGTCCCCAGGTTGACACCGGGGTAGGTAGCAAAGTCTTTCCTGATCCCAGCGCTGTGCATCTTGGATCATTTTTAAAAACAATGTAAGCAAGAGTTACTCCAAGCGGAGTCTCCCTTTTTTTCCAAAAATTGGACCCCACACACACCCACCCCTTCAGTGGCAGCACTTGTGCCCCAGTTGTACACTTCACAGCTAGATTTGCATCAAGCACATTCAAAAATACGCCATACTTAACCGTCCCCAGGATGACACCGGGGTAGGTAGCAAAGTCTTTCCTGATTCCAGCTCTGTGCATCTTGGATCATTTTTAAAAACAATGTAAGCAAGGGTTACTCCAAGCGGAGTCTCCCTTTTTTCCAAAAATTGGGCCCCACACACACCCACCCCTTCAGTGGCAGCACTTGTGCCCCAGTTGTACACTTTACAGCTAGATTTGTATCAAGCACATTCAAAAATACGCCATACTTAACCGTCCCCAGGATGACACCGGGGTAGGTAGCAAAGTCTTTCCTGATCCCAGCGCTGTGCATCTTGGATCATTTTCAAAAACAATGTAAGCAAGGGTTACTCTAAGCGGAGTCTCCCTTTTTTCCAAAAATTGGGCCACACACACACCCACCCCTTCAGTGGCAGCACTTGTGCCCCAGTTGTACACTTCACAGCTAGATTTGTATCAAGCACATTCAAAAATACGCCATACTTAACCGTCCCCAGGTTGACACCGGGGTAGGTAGCAAAGTCTTTCCTGATCCCAGCGCTGTGCATCTTGGATCATTTTTAAAAACAATGTAAGCAAGAGTTACTCCAAGCGGAGTCTCCCTTTTTTTCCAAAAATTGGACCCCACACACACCCACCCCTTCAGTGGCAGCACTTGTGCCCCAGTTGTACACTTCACAGCTAGATTTGCATCAAGCACATTCAAAAATACGCCATACTTAACCGTCCCCAGGATGACACCGGGGTAGGTAGCAAAGTCTTTCCTGATTCCAGCTCTGTGCATCTTGGATCATTTTTAAAAACAATGTAAGCAAGGGTTACTCCAAGCGGAGTCTCCCTTTTTTCCAAAAATTGGGCCCCACACACACCCACCCCTTCAGTGGCAGCACTTGTGCCCCAGTTGTACACTTTACAGCTAGATTTGTATCAAGCACATTCAAAAATACGCCATACTTAACCGTCCCCAGGATGACACCGGGGTAGGTAGCAAAGTCTTTCCTGATCCCAGCGCTGTGCATCTTGGATCATTTTTAAAAACAATGTAAGCAAGGGTTACTCCAAGCGGAGTCTCCCTTTTTTTACAAAAATTGGGCCACACACACACCCACCCCTTCAGTGGCAGCACTTGTGCCCCAGTTGTACACTTCACAGCTAGATTTGCATCAAGCACATTCAAAATACGCCATACTTAACCGTCCCCAAGATGACACCGGGGTAGGTAACAAAGTCTTTCCTGATCCCAGCGCTGTGCATCTTGGATCAATTTTAAAAACATTGTAAGCAAGGGTTACTCCAAGCGGAGTCTCCCTTTTTTCCAAAAATTGGGCCCCACTGTAATAACCTGCAGGTAACGGGATACGCAAGGACTGCACGGAACCACGGGGGTTAATCAATGCAAATTTAATAACATATTGCACAACACAGGTGGAGGAATAGTGCGGGAACGGAGGGAGAGAAAAGCGGGAATGTGCACAGCAGTAGATATAATGTAATATACATACAATCACTTTGAATAGCTTGTCAAGGGTGGGAAGCCTCAGATTGTACTCCCAAAATCAAAACACAAAAATCCTTATTAAACAAAACAAAAAACGCAGAGTCCTTGTTATCTTACTTGCATAACACAGTGCAGAGTCTTTTCCTATCTGTCCCTAACTAAAGGTAGTGTGCACACTTAACTGCAGGTTTCAGCGTGGGGTACCTCGTCACCGTTGGGGCCCGTATTCCGCCGCAGACACCTCTAAAGTTCAGTCTTTGTCCCGGCTCTGTAATTTGCCCGTGCTGCCTGGCTCCTCGCTCCACATCCAGCCTTTCTTGGATCTGTGTCTTGGGGAGATGTCACGCAACACTCAGGTACTTGGACCTTGTTCAGCAGGGCAGAATGCAGCCTTGCCTTCTTTAGCACGTCCGAACACACACAACTCAGCATAAACAGCTACCAAGCAAAACCAGCTCCTCCTCACATCCTGTTCAGGACTGTACTAAGTAAATCAAGCAGCAGGGGGTTTGTGCCCGCTGTTCTTTGTTTTGACAGCAGGTGGCAGCATAACAAGGAAAAGTTCACAGTCTTCTAACCTATATATGTAAATTTTAACAGGTCTTACATTTCCCCCCCTCTTTAACCTCGGCCGTCCCGGTCGATACTCTCCTGAGGCGCTCTGCACAGGGGCACACGGTGGCAACTCCTGCCCTGCTTCACAACCTGTGTCTTGGGAGCCAATGTCTTAAAACAGGATCCAGTGGTAGAACACACAAATTCATCTGCCAAGTACCGATCAGGGGGAATACCAGCATTAGCCCGCTCAGTCCGGCGTGGTACTACGGCTAAGTCACCAGACGTCGGCGCCGTATCAGGGAGTACAGTATTCTCGTCCCCATCTCTGGCGATTGGTGACTCCTGCTCTGCAGGGGTGGCACCTGTGTCTTGAACGGATGGGGGCGTGGATCTCTCCCAGTCTGCTGGGTTGGCCGGGGCCCGCCACCATTCTTCATCATCAGAGCCCTCTTCGAGGGTAACAGGAATGGGCACGGGCACCGTCTCCGAGGTACTTTGTCTGGTCCTGTCTTCTGAATAGCAGGGCCTCAGCATATTACGATGCAGGATGAGGGTGTCGCCTCTTCGCTCACCTCTCACTTCGTATACTGATCCGTGGGGTGAGATTCTTCTGATCACAATGTACGGCTCTGTTTTCCAGCGCTCGCTCAACTTGTTTCTCGGGTGCTTCTCTGCAACTAGTACTCGGTCCCCTGGCAAGAACGGGGTTTCACACACAGGTTTCCGCTGTGGATGTGTCTTTTCTTGCAGTCGCTTGGTGACAATTCGATGGATAGTCTCCAGCCGTCGACGGTGACAGTCAACCCAGGAACCCACACTCTGACCTTCACTGATCTCGGGGGGAGCCAGGTTGAGCTCTTCTATGCCTCTTCCGGCTCTTCCAAACAGTAGCACGTACGGAGTGTACCCAGTGGTGGAGTGGACACGATTATTGTACGCCCACACGAGTTCTGCGAGATAGCCGGGCCAGTGATTCTTACGATCATCCTCTAACGTGCGTAGCATTTGTAGGAGGGTCCGGTTAAATCTCTCGTAGGCTCCGTTGCCCTGTGGATGATAAGGCGTAGTCCTTGACTTCTGCATTCCATAAATCCTTTGAAGCTCTCTCATGACACCGCCCTGAAAGCAAGCCCCTTGGTCGGAATGTATTCTTTTGGGGCAGCCGTACACCCGGATAAAGTCATCACTGATGGCTCGAGCAGCTGATTCAGCCGTCTGATCTCTGGTGGGCGTCACCACCGCAAATTTGGAGAAGTGATCTGTCATCACAAGGCAGAACTGATAGCCCCGGTGGAAGTGACCAATCTTCAGATAATCGATCATGAGTACTTCCAATGGCTCTTTGGTTGCAATAGTCTGTACTGGTGCTCGCTGTGGGGGAGCTTTACTTAACTCACAGGAACGGCACAGTTTACAGGCCTTCTCTACTGCCCGAAGCATCTGAGGACAGTATACTATTCTTTGCAACCACTGGTAAGTCTTGTCCGGTCCAAAATGGGCTCCCTTCTCATGTGCCTCTCGGGCCAATGGTACTGCCATCTTCTGGGGTATCACTACTTGCCACCGCACTTCCAACTCTGTAGCTAGGTGCACCTTCCGATACAGCATCCCTTCTTGCACCGACAGCTTATCCCACTGGCTGAGAATCTGGAGGGCCACGTGCGACAGCGTGGCCCGTATTTCCTTTCTAGGCTTGCGCTGCTGGATCACCCACTCTTTCACTTGAAGCAGTTCTGGGTCAGATGACTGGATTTTCATTCATTCCTCTCTGGTTTGGCCAAGCAGGCGTGATGTCGTGGCCGACATAATTTCCAGCATACGAGCCTCTACCAATTGAGCGGTGAATTTACTGAAGTCCGGAATTTCGTCTTCCTCCAACTGTTCATCTCTCTCCCCCACTGGGGCTTCGGTGGTAACACGAGAAAGGGCATCCGCATTCTGATTTTCATGCTTGGAGCGGTACTGCACATGATAATTGTATCTGGAGAGTCGTGCCAGCCACCTCTGTTCCATTGCTCCCAGTTTGGCGGTGGAGATGTGAGCCAGGGGATTATTATCCGTATAGACTTCAATTTGGGCTCCCGTGAGATATTCCGAGAACCTTTCGGTTATTGCCCATACTAGTGTCAGTAACTCCAGCCGAAAGGAACTGTAATTCTCGGGGTTGCGCTCGGCTTCCCGTAACGTCCGACTTCCATATGCAATCACCCGTTCAGTACCATTCTGTACCTGGGCCAGTACTGCACCCAGGCCGTAGAGGCTTGCATCTCTATACAACCGAAAAGGGAGGTTATAGTCTGCATAGGCAAGCACAAGGGCGCTAACCAAGGCCTCTTTCAATCGGTGTAAGGCTTCTGCTTGTCTTGGTCCCCAGCAAATTTTCTGTGCTTTTGGTCCTTTCGCAGTCCCTCGGAGCAATTCGTGCAAAGGTTCTGCCTCCTTCGCGAAATCTTTGATAAAGCGACGGTAATATCCGGCTAGCCCCAGGAAAGCTCGAACCTCCCGCACTGTGCTGGGTGTGGGCCATTGTAGCACTGCTCTCACTTTCCCATCGGAGGGCTGTACGCCGGCTTCCGACACCTTGTGTCCGAGATATTCAATCTCTTCCTGAAAGATCCGGCATTTTTTTGGTTTCAGTTTAAGCCCATGGGCCCGTAACCGCTGAAACACTTGACCCAGGTTTTCTAGATGTTTTTCGAAGGTTGCAGAATACACTACTATGTCATCCAGGTAAATCAACGTGGCCTCAAAGTTCATGTCTCCAAGGCAACTTTCCATGAGGCGCTGAAAAGTTCCTGGGGCATTATTTAGTCCAAACGGCATGCGATTGAACTCGAAGAGTCCCATGGGTACAATAAATGCGGTCTTGGCCTTGTCTTTCTCTGCCACAGGGACCTGCCAATATCTGCTGGCCAGATCAAGGGAGGAGAAGTAACGTGCCTTTCCCAGCGCCGACAGGGACTCCTCTATCCGGGGCAGAGGGTAGGAATCACGAACCGTGCATCCATTAAGCTTGCGGTAGTCAACACAGAAGCGGGTAGACCCATCCTTTTTCTTGACCAGCACGATTGGGGCAGCCCATGGACTCTGACTTTCTCTTACCACCCCGCTCTTCAGCATCTGCGCCAAGAGCTCTTTCACCTCTTGGTAGTACTTTGGGGGTATTTGTCTGTACCTTTCCCTGATCGGTGGGGCATCTCCCGTGGGTATTTCATGCTGAATCTTGTCAGTACAGCCAAAATCTTCTGCGTGACGGGAGAACGTGGCTTGATTCTCCCAAATAAAGTCTTCTATGGCTTGGGCTTGCTCCGAAGCGAAGGGGCTCAGGTCCACTCCCATCTGCCCTAAGATGACGTGACTGTTCCACTGATCAGTGGGTTTCTCTTTTCTTTCCATAGAAACAGCCCAAGTCCAGGCTTCCCCTGCCATGGGCTGCAATTCAATCGATTCTGCGGTCGCCACCTCTTCAGGCGCCAGGCAGACATGGGCCAGAACAACTCCCGAGGTCAAGGTGTAGGCCTGTTCACCGGTGTTCACGCAACGGAAAGGGACTCTTCCATTTCTTACTGTTGCTAAAGTGCGAGCCACCAATGGTTCATCTCCGTTCTCTTCACAACGGTAAGGCTCCACCAACACCTCCATCCCCTCGAGTGTACGGTGGGCTCCGACTGGCAAGGTGAGGACTGTCTCACAATTTGGAGGTAGAGTAATTGTTGTCTGTCTTGGGACTATAACCCTCCCCACCGGGTAGCGGCTCCCACCATTCCTCCACAGTCATCGGGCACGGATAAGGTGTTGGAAGACCTTTTGGGCGGGCCTGTTAGCAACTGTCGTTTTCCAGTAATCACAGCCGCCCTTGTTGAAGAGCAACTGGTCTAATTCTTTCAGGACGTTCATACCCACGATAGCCGGCACCTCTCTGTCGTACCGGCCCTCCGTTAACACAATCCCTTTTTTGCCTAAGTTCTGGCCACATGCACATATGTTCATCCACACGACTCCTACAACCGGAATGGGAAGATTGTTTGCAGCCCTCAGTTTGATATGTGCCCCTTTGTCAATGGATACAGTTTGTCCAAAATGTTGGTAGAAGAACTGTTCTGGCATGGTGGTCACTTGGGACCCAGTATCCATCAAGCATCTTACTTCTTTCCCTTCAAATTTGGCCATGATCGTCGGCGTGCTGGCTGCTATATCTTCAGGGCGTTGGTTTTCTCTAAGCTCCGTTGGTCTCCCCGCCATGTGCCCATCCATGGAGGGAGGCACTAGTTTAACGGCGGTCTTTCTTGAGACGTCTTCCTCTCCGGACAGTGTCGGAATAAATGGTTCTGATTTCCACAGTTCCAACACTGGTAGTCTCCAGCGGGTCTCGATCGTCTCTGCTCGATCTGTCCCCTCTCTTCTTGATAGGTATGCGTGCGGGTATTTGGCCGCGGTGCTGTCGTTCTTACTTCTGACGCCGGGGCTTGCATATTCTTCAGCAACTCTTGTAGAGCAGTAACCGTCTCTTGTAACTGATCCACTTTAGCCTCAAGCTGGCTCGGTTCTCGGTTTTTCTCACCCGGGACTACCTTATGCATACAAACTTCTCCCCAGGCGTTCTGCGGGTCGCAATTTTCAGTTTGTGCGCGGGAGACTGCTTCTTCCAATATCTCCTGGAAAGTTAGTTTTTTTTCTACCCTGAGCCATTCACGGAGGGCACCTTTGATCTTGGGGTTATGTAACCCACGGAGGAATTGATCTCGTAGGGTATGGTCAGCATAACCGGGGGTTTGTGCTAGCTCTGGCTCTGCTGTAAGCATTTGTCTCATTATTCTCTGGAGTGCATTTGCATACTGTGGCAGACCTTCTTCTTCACCCTGCAGCCTGTAGAACAGTTGCGCCTGTAAATCTCCTGCTTCTGGTTTCCCGCCATACACTCTCTCAAGAATCTTCACCACCTGCTCTAACGTCTTTCGTTCACTCTCAGGGCGCAATAAAATAGTCTCTTGAGCATGGCCTTCAAGGGCAATCAACAGTATCTCCCCTTGATTTTCTGCAGTCACTCCTGCTACTCTCAACATGCCCCTCACTCTCTGCGCCCAGTCATGGAGAGGTACATTGTTGCCAGTAAATTTTGGTATATGGGTCAGCATAGCCCCCAGGGACAGTTGCCTTGCTGGTATTCCCCCATCAGGTTGTATTAGAACACCTCCATCAGCGACACCCCCCTGTCCGTCCATTGTTCCGTACCAGCCTGTGTATCCTGCCGACTACGCCAAATGTAACGGCGGAACCAGGGGTAAGCCTGATAGCAAGGGCCACGACTACAAGGCCGGAGGCACCCCTGGCGCCCTGTTACACCACACACACCCACCCCTTCAGTGGCAGCACTTGTGCCCCAGTTGTACACTTCACAGCTAGATTTGCATCAAGCACATTCAAAAATACGCCATACTTAACCGTCCCCAGGATGACACCGGGGTAGGTAGCAAAGTCTTTCCTGATCCCAGCGCTGTGCATCTTGGATCATTTTTAAAAACAATGTAAGCAAGGGTTACTCCAAGCGGAGTCTCCCTTTTTTCCAAAAATTGGGCCACACACACACCCACCCCTTCAGTGGCAGCACTTGTGCCCCAGTTGTACACTTCACAGCTAGATTTGCATCAAGCACATTCAAAAATACGTCATACTTAACCGTCCCCAGGATGACACCGGGGAAGGTAGCAAAGTCTTTCTTCATCCCAGCGCTGTGCATCTTGGATCATTTTTAAAAACAATGTAAGCAAGGGTTACTCCAAGTGGAGTCTCCCTTTTTTTACAAAAATTGGGCCACACACTCACCCACCCCTTCAGTGGCAGCACTTGTGCCCCAGTTTTACACTTCACAGGTAGATTTGCATCAAGCACATTCAAAAATACGCCATACTTAACCGTCCCCAAGATGACACCGGGGTAGGTAGCAAAGTCTTTCCTGATCCCAGCGCTGTGCATCTTGGATCATTTTTGAAATCAACTTAAGCAAGGGTTACTCCAAGCGGAGTCTCCCTTTTTTCCAAAAATTGGGCCCCACACACACCCACCCCTTCAGTGGCAGCACTTGTGCCCCAGTTGTACACTTCACAGCTAGATTTGCATCAAGCACATTCAAAAATACGCCATACTTAACCGTCCCCAGGATGACACCGGGGTAGGTAGCAAAGTCTTTCCTGATCCCAGCTCTGTGCATCTTGGATCATTTTTAAAAACAATGTAAGCAAGGGTTACTCCAAGCGGAGTCTACCTTTTTACCAAAAATTGGGCCACATAGACACCCACCCCTTCAGTGGCAGCACTTGTGCCCCAGTTGTACACTTCACAGCTAGATTTGCATCAAGCACATTCAAAAATACGCCATACTTAACCGTCCCCAGGATGACACCGGGGTAGGTAGCAAAGTCTTTCCTGATCCCAGCTCTGTGCATCTTGGATCATTTTTAAAAACACAGCAAGGGTTACTCCAAGAAGAGTCTCCCTTTTTTCCAAAAACTGGGCCGCACAGACACCCCATCAGTGGCAGCACTTGTGCCCTAGTTGTACACTTCACAGCTAGATTTGCATCAAGCACATTCAAAATACACAAGCATTTACTCTCCCCAGGATGACACAGGGGTAGAAAATTCCTTGTGGATCCATGACTTGTTCATTTTGATGAACGTTAGTCTGTCCACATTGTCACTGGACAGACGTGCGCTTATCTGTCAGCACACACCCAGCAGCACTGAAGACACGTTCAAAGACAACGCTGGCAGCTGGACACGACTAAATCTCCAAGGCGTAAGTGGAGAGCTCTGGCCATTTTTCAAGATTTGAAGCCCAAAATGAGCAAGGCACCATTTGCAAAGTAATGGCATCGTCTCCAGCCATTGACTATGTGTCAGACTTGTTGTCTCTGGTGGCCTTGCAAAGGAGGGTCTAAAAAAATTATGAAAAGATTTAATATAATTGCTGTTACCAGCACCAGACACGGTGCTACTGGTATGGGTAGACTGTTGAAGATGACGAGACCGTCCCATGTTTGTCAAGTTACAACTGGGAGACTCACTCCCTGCACCTGCACGGTTGTTTGGTGGAAAAGCCGAGCTAAGATCGAGTAACAGCTTCTGCTGATACTCCTGCATACGTGCGTCCCTTTCTATGGCTGGAATTATGTCACAAAATTTGGACTTGTAGCGGGGATCTAATAGTGTGGCAAGCCAGTAGTCATCATCACTTCTAATTTTGACAATATGAGGGTAATGTTGGAGGTAGTGCAGCAAGAAGGCACTCATGTGTCTTGCGCAGCCATGCGGACCAAGTCCACGCTGTGTTTGTGGCATAGAGGTGCTAACCGTTCTTTCTTCCTCTGACATCTCCCCCCAACCTCTTTCAACTGAAATTTGATCAAGGTCTCCCTCATCCGCTGAGTCTTCCATGTCCATGGACATTTCGTCCTCCATTTCTTCATGTTCTCCTGCACCTTCCTCAACCTTTCGCCTGCTACCATGCGCCCT
Organism: Anomaloglossus baeobatrachus; assembly: GCF_048569485.1. Taxonomy (NCBI): domain Eukaryota; kingdom Metazoa; phylum Chordata; class Amphibia; order Anura; family Aromobatidae; genus Anomaloglossus; species Anomaloglossus baeobatrachus. Next base: position 155,255,031 of record NC_134356.1, read on the forward strand.
TGTTGATCCCTGTCCCCCATGGCCCCATGCCTGCCGCGTTGGTGGTGATGAACGTCTGGACCTTGGTGATGTTGTTGTGTCTTGCGCATATGAATCCTCCTGTAGTTCCTCCCCTTCCTGTTGTCCCACCCCCTGACTCCGAATAGTGTTTAGCGTGTGCTCCAGCATGTAAATGACTGGAATTGTCATGCTGATAATGGCATGGTCAGCGCTAAACATATTCGTCGCCATGTCGAAACTGTGCAGAAGGGTGCATAGGTCCTTGATCTGAGACCACTCTATCAGGGTGATCTGCCCCACCTCTGCATCTCGTTGGCCCAGGCTATACGTCATGACGTATCGCACCAGGGCTCGGCGGTGCTGCCACAGTTGCTGTAACATGTGGAGAGTCGAATTCCAGCGTGTCGCCACATCGCATTTCAGGCGATGAACCGGCAGGCCGAAAAACGTCTGGAGCGATGCAAGTCGCTCAGCAGCGGTGGTTGAACAGCGGAAGTGAGCAGACAGTTTTCGTGCCCTGTTCAGAAGGCCATCTAGGCGGGGATAGTGTGCTAAAAATTGCTGGACAACAAGGTTCAACATGTGAGCCATACAAGGCACGTGTGTCACCTTGCCCAGGTGAAGGGCCGCACCCAGGTTTGCAGCATTGTCGCACACGGCCTTACCAGGCTGCAGGTTGAGTGGAGACAACCATTTATTAAACTCAGTCTCCAGAGCTGCCCACAACTCATCCGCTGTGTGACTCCTATTTCCAAGACATGTCAAGCTAAAGACCGCCTGATGCCGTTGCGCTCTGCTTTCAGCATAGTAATAAGGGGTGCGTGATTCCTTCTGCGCAGTGAGAATGCTAGTGGCCTGACCAGGCAGGCTTGGGGCGGAGGTGGAGGACCCAGATGAGGTGGAGGAGGCAGAAGCAGTGGCGGAACTTGGACAGACAGAGGATTGACACACAAGTCGTGGGGACGGTAAGACTTGTGCACCAGACCCTTCACCATCTATCACCATAGTTACCCAGTGCCCAGTCAGCGAAATGTAACGTCCCTGTCCATGCTTACTGGTCTAAGTATCGGTGGTGAAATTCACCCGTTCACACACAGAGTTTCTCAAGGAAGCGGTGATGTTGTGTGCGACATGCTGGTGTAGCGCAGGCACACCTTTCTTAGAGAAGTAGTGGCGACTGGGCATCTGGTACTCGGGCACAGCGACAGACATAAGGTCTCTAAAATCCTGTGTGTCCACCAGGCAGAAAGGCAGCATTTTGGTAGCCAAGAGCTTACAGAGGGATAAAGTCAACCTCTTAGCTTTGTCATGGGTTGCAGGAAATGGCCTTTTATTTGTCCACATCTGAGGGACAGAGATCTGGCTGCTGTGTGTAGACGGTGTTGAGTAGGGTGTCCCTGGAAAAATGCAGGTTTGTGAGGAAAGTGCAGGCGTAGACATGATGTTGCCTTCATCCAACGTTGGTGCTATCGATGTCTGAGAGAGCTGTACACACGCACTTGTTTCGCCTTCCAAACCAACTGACGACCTTCCAAGCAAACTGCCTGTTGCGGTTACAGTGGTGGAAGTTTTGCGTGGAAAACCAGGTGTGACAGCTGTCCCCACAGTCCTAGAAGATGAAGAGCGCGCGGATGCACTGGAAGGGGCAGGCGGTGGATGGTTCGCTCCGCTAGGCCGCATTGCAGCACGGTGAGCTTCCCACTGGGACATATGATATTTATTCATTTGACGATTCATGGAAGACGTTGTCAAACTGCTGAGGTTTTGCCCTCTACTAACAGAATCACGACAAATTTTACAGATCACATAATTTGGGCGATCTTTTGCTATGTCAAAAAAGGACCAGGCTAGGCAAGGCTTAGAGGGCATGCGACCTGCTGAGCCACCCCGACTAGTGCTCAGAGGAACAGTAGTGGCTGAGGATGCAGTTGTATACGTGCTACCAGTACTCCGACTCTGTCCAGGAAGGCGCAAGGTAACTTCGTTGTCAGTTGCATCCTCCTCCACCATCTCTGTTGACCTCCTCGAGGGCCTGACTGTGGGTTGACAGTAGGTGGGATCTAGAACTTCCTCATCAATTGTTGTGTTTGCACTCCCCTCACCCTCAGACCGAGCCTCTTCTTGCCCTGACCGAATATTTAAGTTGTCATCCCAATCTGGTATCTGCGTCTCATCGTCATCAGTATGTTCCTCATTGTCTATTACCACAGGTGTTTCAGTTTGTGAATAAGGGTCAACATTATGCTCAGAAACTTTGTCATCACGGCCTGAATCTGAGTCACAAAGGTTCTGGGCATCACTGCAGACCATTTCCTGGTCTGTACTCACTGTAGCTTGGGAGCAGACCTCTGATTCCCAGGCTATAGTGTGACTGAACAGCTCTGCAGACTCAGCCATCTCAGTTCCACCATACTGTGCAGGGCGGATGGAGACTTCAGAGCTGGGAGAAAGCAAGTGTGATTGGGATGACAACTCAGAGGACTGGTGTTTTTTGGATGCGGTAGTTGAGGTGGAGGAGAGGGCACTTGTTGGATCACTTGAGATCCATTCAAGCATTTTCTTTTTTTGGCCATCATCTACCTTTGTTCCAGTTGTTCGTGTCCGTAAAAAAGGGAGCACATCGGATTGTCCACGGTAAGTAGTAGACATCTTACTTTTGGTGGAAGATGGTCTATCTTCAGCAGATGTTAATGTAGCTTTGCCACCTTCCCCACGGACAAACCCTTTTTTTCCTTTTCCAACACGCCTCTTCCCCTTTCCACCAGCATCTGTCATTTTGCCACTCATTTTGATTGCGACAAGATTGTGCACTTAAAATGTGGTAGTAAAAATTGAGAGGTGGTGTAGATTGCAGCGGTGGTCTATCTTTATTAACAGCAGAATAAACAACAATAACTATCCCTGACAATGCAACTACGGCCCTTAAACTGGCAGCTTAGTTTGCTAGTATAATGGCTTTGTAACAATGAGTTTGAGTGTGCAATGCAGAGGTGCTGCACATAGATTTACACCAGTGGGACACTAATGGAAGTCCAACAGCCACTTTTAGGATGCCACTAAGTTTCCTCAGTGTTTGGTATTATAATGGCTTTGTAACAATGAGCTTCAGTGTGCAATGCAGAGGTGCTGCAAATATCTTTGCACTAGTGGGACACTAATGGAAGTCCAATAGCCACTTTTAGGATGCCCCTAAGTTTACTCAGTGTTTGCTAGTATAATGGCTTAGTAGCAATGAGTTTGAGTGTGCAATGCAGAGGTGCTGCACATAGATTTGCACCAGTGGGACACTAATGGAAGTCCAACAGCCACTTTTAGGATGCCACTAAGTTTCCTCAGTGTTTGGTATTATAATGGCTTTGTAACAATGAGCTTGAGTGTGCAATGCAGAGGTGCTGCAAATATCTTTGCACCAGTGGGACACTAATGGAAGTCCAACAGCCACTTTTAGGATGCCACTAAGTTTACTCAGTGTTTGCTAGTATAATGGCTTAGTAACAATGAGTTTGAGTGTGCAATGCAGAGGTGCTGCACATAGATTTCCACCAGTGGGACACTAATGGAAGTCCAACAGCCACTTTTAGGATGCCACTAAGTTTCCTCAGTGTTTGGTGTTATAATGGCTTTGTAACAATGAGCTTGAGTGTGCAATGCAGAGGTGCTGCACATAGATTTGCACCAGTGGGACACTAATGGAAGTCCAACAGCCACTTTTAGGATGCCACTAAGTTTACTCAGTGTTTGCTAGTATAATGGCTTAGTAACAATGAGCTTGAGTGTGCAAAGGGCAGGAGGGTACAGTGGCAGGGTTGTGGGTCTGGGTAGAGGAAAGGAAGCCTCCCTTTCTATCCCTCCTAATGGGGAAATGCAGCGAGGAAATCCCTGACCTTAGCTACACAGACGCTGTCATCTTGTGTAGCTGTTAATATCTGTTTTCACAGACCAGACTGTCACCTACGGCTCTGACCCTACCGGTATTAGCCCTTAAAAGGACTAATAGAAACTTCTATACCTATTCTGTATAGCGCTGTGTATAGAGCGTACACAGCAGTATCGGAGACAGGAGCTACGCCAGCGGTGACTGACACCAAGACGAAGAAGGCAGATAATGGCGTGCTGGAGGAAAATGTCTGTTTTTATAATGCATGGACATGTGAAATGGACATCCTATCACACATGCCGTTGCTTCTCTGGCTAAAAGCCCACTTAGCTGTGTGTGTGTCTGGGATTGGCTGACATGCTGGCCCGCCCCACTACACGCGCGCACTTAGGGAAGGAAGACAAGGAAAAAAAAAAAAAAAAAAGGCGATCGCCATTATCCAAACAGCAGTGATCTGGATGTGCTGTTCCCGCACACTATATGCTGAAATTTCATAATAGTGTGAGTCACAGAGTGACTTACACTATTACAGCGGAAAGCCAGCTAGTAATTAGCTTGTATTTTTGCTGCTAGAACCGTTCTCAAACGTATCTAGAACTATCGAGCTTTAGCAAAAAGCTCGAGTTCTAGTTCGATCTAGAACAGCCCCCAAAATCACTCGAGCCGCGAACTGGAAAACCTCGAACCGCGCTCAACTCTACTAGAGAGCTTCGTCCAAGAGGTGCAGGGACAGTGAGGAAGACACTTTTTAAAGACACCAAAATAGTGCACCTGTGTGTATCGGCGCACATCTTCCGGTCACTCCATCTGTCCCCGTGGCGCCTGGCGTCCCGTAAACCACTCTGCGCATGCGCGCTGGTCGTGGATTCGATTGGACGCCGGGAGGCACGGGGAGGGAGGGAAAGATCTGGCCGGCCCGCGCACCCACAGTTCTGCTGTTGCAGACATATTACAAGTGGGCAATGTGAGGGCAAAGCCATTTCTATAGGTAAATATTTATTGCAAGGCAATAGTCCGCACAGAAATGAAAGAAATGGACCACTTTATTTATAATTGCTTCATAAGCACTGATATACATGGATGTACCCGATATCAGAAATAACAATTATTTTACATCAGCTGCATTCATATATCACACTCATGTATATTTATTTTGTGAAGTCATCACATTAAAGTCACCACCGCACGGACTGTTGCAGTGCTCACACATCATGATGGTAATTAACATGTTTATACGTTATTTTGACTTGATCCTGGATGTCTTTAAACATTTGAATGTATAGGTTGATATCTGTGCCAATCCAGACTGCCCTGTAAAATAACAAAAATAATACACATATTAAAAGATAATAGCGGGGGTATATTAAAACAGTCATTGTCCCATGCAGTGTTTTACAGAGAGATATAAAAAAGGTTTGAAGCTGATTGCATCATTCAGCCCTTTTGGTTTAGTTGTGTCTAGCAGGGTGATCCACTTGGCCTCTTTTTGAGCAAGTATATTTTTATGATTACCTCCTCTCACTCCAGCTATTCTGCTGAATCTCAGGAGTCTCCAATTGTTTGCATGGAACTCCCTGAAATGATTGGGAATATTTTTTAAGGCTTCCACATCCTCTCTGTTGATGGCTTTACTGGCATTTTTAATATTCCTGATGTGCTCCATGATTCTGACTTTCAATTCGCTGGACGTCAACCCCACGTATGTGAGCCCAGATGGACATATAGCCCAATAGATGACACCTATCGTACGACAGTTTATATGATGTAGGATCCTATACGTGGTTGTACCGTCATGGTTGAAAAAATCACTAGCTCTCATAAGTTGTGAACAGGCGCCACAGTCACCACAGGGGTAAGACCCCCATTTTGGACCTCTCAAGTTACCCAGAAAATTACTGGGAGGGGGGACATAGTGACTGCAGACAACTAAATCTTTGATGGTTTTTGATTTTTTCGGGGTAATGGCTGGTCTCGGCGTCAGAACACGTGCTAAATCATTGTCTGATAGGAGAATAGGCCAATATTTTTCAATGTTGTTTGTCATTTCTCGCCATTGGGCGTGATACGGAGTAATGTATCTTACCTTCTGATCTTGGTCTTTAGTAATCGTCTTAAGGAGCTGGGATCGTGGGGTTTCTTTTGCCCGCATGTATCCTTTGTGTATGGAGTCATCCCTATAGTGACAAGAATGAAAGCGTCTTTTAAGGTCATTGGCTTGATTTTCAAAGAGCATATCGGTGGAGCAAATGCGTTTGGCATGTAAAAACTGACCTGTCGGTACAGCTTTAATTGTCTACGCCGGATGTGAAGATCTCGCACTTAACAGGGAGTTGACAGCGGTATCATTAAGTCCATCCATGAACTGTTTGAGCTGTTGGATCTGTGGCTCCCTGGATAAGCCAGGACACCACAAATACTGCAACAACACACCCCCCACCCCGGCGAGGCACATCGAAGTCAGACAAAAATCCTTGTTGCCTCCCTCCAGGGGCTGATGTCCACACCAGGGGGTGGGGCCAGACGGTTGGCCCCGCCCGCCGAGGAGTACACAGTCCTGGAGGCGGGAAAAGGGTTCAGAGTTGAGTGTTGAGTTGAGTTGAGGAGTGAAGTAGTAAAGGAGCAGACTGACCGTGTCCAGGTACGTGGCCCGGGCACATACAGCAAGGTTGGCAGACGGTGGTGACCGTCTGCAGGAGAGGCCTATCGATGCGGAACCGTAGGGCCGGGGTTGGGCGGTGGCCCACCAGTATCGAACCGAGCAGCGAAGAGAAGCCAGCACCATTCGGCAGGGCTTACGGACCCCGACCAGGCTTGGAGTCGCTGTAAAATCGGTCAAATCCGTCAGCGAAGGGAACCTCCGGGGTTTCCCAGCAGTCAAGACCCGATTGAAGGCAACCGCTCAAACTGTGAAGGGAAATACAGTCACCAATAAGGCTACAGTTCCCAGGGCCAGAGCCTGCGGGCAAAAGGGGCTCCCTCAGCATCCATCCAAGCTGGGGAGCGGGTTACCGGTGGGAAGCCATGAGAACCGAGGACATAACACAGGTGCAGGGAAAGGCAGTCACCGCCAACCTACCGGGAGGAAAAACACCGCAGTCGTCTGGGGGACCCGTCCATCCAGCCGTTTGTTTTACCGGAGACTTTGCATTCATCATTGGCTGAGTGAGCACCCCTGTGTCGTGCGGCACCGCGCTGCCCCCGCGACCCTGCACCTCCCCAGGTCCCGTAACCCACCTGTCATCTCCCCCTCACCGGTCCCCGGGACAACCAACTCCCCTACCCACGGAGGGGAGAAACAACATCCGAGCTGCTCCCCGTCATCGCTCCCGGGATCCCCGTCCAGATCAGCGGTGGTGTCACAACCTCACCACAACCGTGGGTGGCGTCACGGACAATAAATCCCCAAAACCATTCCCCTTTTCACTCACGGGCGAGGAGCGCCGCTCGAGTCCCTGGATCCGGCCCACCGCTCGAGCCACCAAGCAGCAAGCAGCAGCCGGACCCGAGCCGCGAGCGAGCGGTCGAGCAGCGCACCCCCCGTCTGCGACAACTTGGTGTCACGAACAGGATCTTACTGCTCTGCCGTCTGGTAGAGGTGCGCCTTGTGACCGCCGGAGGTGTCCGGCCGAAAATATTGAGAAGCCGCCATTTTGGACGCGAAAAGTCCCCGCTCGACCGTCTTCCCGAGCAGTGGAGGCGCGAAAGCCGAAACCCCGCCCCTGTAGAGGAGGAGCCGGAAAAAGACTAAGGGGGACGGATGGCGGCCGGCCGCGTGTAGCCGAGGCTGCCGAGAAACCAATGCGGAGATGGCGGCGTCCCCGGGCTGGAGCGCGGAAGCGCCCACCGCTGGAGCATCTAAGCTCTGGGGAAAGAGAGGTGAAGTAGCCTTCGAAGATTGCGGCCCGGGTGAGCTCCCCACCGGGACCGCTGCTTGGCTGGAACGGGAGCTGGGCCGGTTCTGTCTAAAGGTGAGGGCGCAGAGCCTGCAGCAGCTACTAGATTGGAAGGCAGAGGTGGCAGGATGGTCGCCATGGTGTGGGCCCGCGAGCACGGGGCCACCGCGGTCGTGTCGCGCCGTGATCAAGCCACCCAAACTCCTGAGCCAGCCGGGGATCAGTGCCGCAGTAGGAGGCCCGGAGAGAGTTCAGCCAATGGAAGAGGGAATCTCGAGCACGCTGCTCCCACCCCCGTTTCCAACAGCGATCAGCGGTGCGGGGCTGCGCTGCCGGTGGAAGGAGAACCCGATGTACCGTTCGGTCCCCGAGTGGACCGACCCCTTGCGGTGGTAGCCGCCCCGATGTTAGCGGTTCCCCGCTGCAAGTTGTCCCCGTTGGGACCACCAGTACCGAGTTATGTGTTGAATGTATAGTTACACATTTAAATGATAAGAAGAATGAATCAACCGAAGAAGTTATCTGATTGTAAACCGTGATTGACCCGGCAGTTGCCGGCAACTAGTCCCCGTAGGGATTTTCTGCCAACGATGCGTAGAAACTGCTACGGACACGCCCGAGAACTTGCAGGGCAACCACAAACTTGTGGTATGTAAATAATTTGTTGGCTAAATCCGTTACCACCTCTGGAGAGGCAGGTTGGAGGAAGGGCCCGCAGTGGAGTAGGCTGGGGCCCGGCCACCACCGGAACCAGTGGCGATCCTCCGGGGGTTCAGGGGTCCCCATGGACGCGAGTCCCCTGAAAGGGACCGTACCCGCTCAAGCCACTTGGTTCTGGACTGGGGTAAAAGGGTGCTGCCCATTTGCTTAGGGGCAGCATCAGGGCCAGGTTGTTTGGGTGGGAGAAGAGCGGAAGACGTTACCGTTTAATAAACATATACCGTTAGCAACGTTTAAGAATGTGCCTCCCGTTGTGGGAAGATTGAGAAATGCTTCTGTTTTACATGTTGTTTTTACTCTTTTGCAGTTAACAAAAATAAAACCGGTGATTGACGGGCAGCCCGCGGACGGTCTGCATTTTACTAAGGGGGAATGTGGCGCTTTGGATAAGCCAGGACGTCACAAATACTGCAACAACACACCCCACACCCCGGCTAGGCACATCGAAGTCAGACAAAAATCCTTGTTGCCTCCCATCAGGGGCTGATGTCCACACCAGGGGGTGGGGCCAGGCGGTTGACCCCGCCCGCCGAGGAGTACACAGTCCTGGAGGCGGGAAAAGGGTTCAGTGTTGAGTTCAGAGTTGAGTGTTGAGTTGAGTTGAGGAGTGAAGTGGTAAAGGAGCAGACTGACCGTGTCCGGGTATGTGGCCCGGGCACATACAGCAAGGTTGGCAGACGGTGGTGACCGTCTGCAGGAGAGGCCTATCGACGTGGAACCGTAGGGCCGGGATTGGGCGGTGGCCCACCGGTACCGAACCGGGGAACGAAGAGAAGCCAGCACCATTCGGCAGGGCCTACGGACCCCGACCAGATTTGGAGTCGCCGTAAAACCGGTCAAATCCGTCAGCGAAGGGAACCTCCGGGGTTTCCCAGCAGTCAAGACCCGATTGAAGGCAACCGCTCAAACTGTGAAGGGAAATACAGTCACCGCCAAGGCTACAGTTCCCAGGGCCAGAGCCTGCGGGCAAAAGAGGCTCCCTCAGCATCCATCCAAGCTGGGGAGCGGGTTAACGGTGGGAAGCCATCAGAACCGAGAACATAATACAGGTGCAGGGAAAGGCAGTCACCGCCAACCTGCCGGGAGGAAAAACACCGCAGCCGTCTGGGGGACCCGTCCATCCAGCCGTTTGTTTTACTGGAGACTTTGCATTCATCATTGGCTGAGTGAGTACCCCTGTGCCATGCGGCACCGCGCTGCCCCCGCGACCCTGCACCTCCCCAGGTCCCGTAACCCACCTCTCATCTCCCCCTCACCGGGCCCCGGGACAACCAACCCCCATCCCACAGAGGGGAGAAACAACATCCGAGCTGCTCCCCGTCATCGCTCCCGGGATCCCCGTCCCGATCAGTGGTGGTGTCACGACCTCACCACAACCGTGGGTGGCGTCAGGGACGATAAATCCCCAAAACCATTCCCCTTTTCACTCACGGGCGAGGAGCGCTGCTCGAGTCCCCGGATCCGGCCCACCGCTCGAGCCACCGAGCAGCAAGCAGCAGCCGGACCCGAGACGCGAGCGAGCGGTCGAGCAGCGCACCCCCCGCCCGCGACATATCTCCCCCTCCCAAATCATAAATGCATCGTGTATATAGCGCAGCCACATGTGGACTGTGCCAGTTGATGTAGACGGAAATTCAATGGACCGCTCCCACCACCCAAGAAAGAGGTTGGCATATGAGGGCGCACAAGACGCCCCCATTGCGGTCAACCTCTCCTGGAGGTAGTAGCGGTCCTTGAATAAAAAATAATTGTGCATTAACACAAATTTTAATAATGTGAGGAGGAGATCCACCAGCTGATCATCCATATCTGTCATTCTTAGATAAAATTCTGCCGCTCGTATCCCATCCTGATGAGCTATGGATGTATACAATGATTGGACATCAGCGGTGACCATGACCATGTCAGCTTCCATGGTCAGGCCTTCAAGTCTGTTTAGGAGTTCAGTAAAATCCCTTATGTAAGAGGGTAAAGTGAGTACACTATTCTTGAGGTAATGGTCTAGGAATTTACATATTGGCTCGCATCGACTATTATTGCCTGATACTATAGGTCTTCCGGGAGGTAGTTCTAAATTTTTATATATCTTGGGTAAAAAATATATTGTCGGTGTTACTGGATGTTCCTGGATGAGACCCTCAAAGACAGATTTAGGGATAATTCAATCAACTCATTGCTTAGCAGGAAAACCGTACCAGGTGACACTCAGGGTCCATCCCCCAATTCAAAAAATAAAAAGAGGAAGTGTCATAAGAATGTACTTTGAAGCTGTTTCTTCTTTGAGTGAATGAGAATACTTTGGAAAAGTTAACTGTTTATGTATACTGCGAGATACACTGGTGTGTGACGTGTCCGGTCGATAGTCAGTAGTTGATAAGGCCTTGGACCTGATCTTCGGGAATAGAAGATTTGGAAGGGTTTTCTATGTACAGGTGCAGTGTTGTATAAAGTGGGGGACGGACCCTGACTGTCACCTGGTACGGTTTTCCTGCTAAGCAGTGAGTTGAACATTGTATGCGTACTCATTGGTCTTGTTTTAGTGGATGTCAGTGTATTCTTACCTAGGATTGAATACATTGGGGAAAACCCTTGATTTTGGGCTTAATCATTGAGTATTGATGTTCTGGACGGACTGTTCAAATAAGGTGTATATAGTGTGAACAGAGGTTACTAAAAAATTTGTTTAAAAGAACTGAAGTCCTCAGTGATTGATACCTTTTAATGGCTAACTGAAAAGATGGTAATAATTGCAAGCTTTCGAGACTACTCAGGTCTCTTCATCAGGCATGATATAACACAAAATCTGAAGAGTCACATATTTATATACAACAGGACATAGAATGGGGCAGTAAAAAAAAAAAAAAAAAACAACCAAGTTATATAAAACAGAACTATCACTATGGCAGGGGGGTAAACTGTTGTGGCCATAAATTTTGCTGCAGTTCAGTGTGAAAGTTTTATTGTCCTCTGATTGGGGTCTGGTCCTGGCTGTGACGCGCTCGGATGGTCAGAGGAGCACATCTTTTAACTGATGTAAAAAGACATGAATCCATGAGACACATTCATTCCTGCTCTGAATGTGTCAAAGGTCATCATAAGTTTGTACTCCCAAAGTCTCCTATCTCTCTGGGACTTGAAATTTCCTTTCAATACCAGCAATTTCATGTCCATGATGCAGTGGTCTGAGTTACAAAAATGTTTGGCCACAGGTAGATCCATCCTTTTTTCTCTAATTGTGTGACGGTGAGAATTCATCCTTGTCCTGAGCTGTTGTCCGGTCTCCCCCACATACAGATCCCCAGTTGGACATTTGGTACATATAATTAAGTACACCACATTGGTTGTGGTGCAGCTGAAGGTACCTGGGATCTTGTAGTCCTGATGTGATCTGGGAATCTTTATCTTGTCTGTTGTCAATATTAATGGACAGGTCTTGCATTTTTTCTGGTTGCAGGGAAATGTTCCTGTTGGTGTTGGAGAGGACAGGGAGCTTCTGACAATGATGCTTCTTAGATTTGGGGGCTGTCTAAAACACAGAAGTGGGGGGTCTGGAAAAATAGATTTTAACTGGGCATCTTTTTGCAGTAATGGTTGTAGTTTCCGTGCAGCTCCTCTAAACACCTCCAGATGTGGATTGTAGGTGACTACAAGAGGGACCCGGTTGTTTTCTTCTTTAGTTTTATAATGTAGGAGATGGTTTTTGATATTCTGGTGGCTCTTGTAATCTGGTTTTCAATTGTTCTTGGGTGGTAGCCTTGATTCAGAAAGGTCTTTCTGAGGCCCTCAAGGTGATTGTCTCTATCTGTACTGTTGGAACATATCCGATTGTACCTGATAGCCTGGCTGAATACAATGGAATTTTTTATGTGTTTTGGGTGAAAACTGTCCCATTTCAGGTATGTTGGACGGTCAATTGGCTTCTTGTACAGGGATGTCTCTATTTCATTGTTCCGTAGTTTAATGATGGTGTCCAAGAAGTTGATTTCAGTACAGGAGTAGTTGAGTGTTAGGTTGATGGTGGGATGAAACTGAGTTTCAGTTAAAAGATGTGCTCCTCTGACCATCCGAGCGCGTCACAGCCCGGACCAGACCCCAATCAGAGGACAATAAAACTTTCACACTGAACTGCAGCAAAATTTATGGCCACAACAGTTTTCCCCCCCCTGCCATAGTGATAGCTCTGTTTTATATAACTTGGTTGTTGTTTTGTTTTTTTTTTTTTTTACTGCCCCATTCTATGTCCTGTTGTGTATAAATAAGTGACTCTTCAGATTTTGTGTTATACCATGCCTGATGAAGAAACCTGAGTAGTCTCGAAAGCTTGCAATGATTACCATCTTTTCATTTAGCCATTAAAAGGTATCAACCACTGAGGACTTCAGTTCTTTTAAACAATTTTTTTTATCTCTACTGGCTAACACGGTACAAAGATATATTTTACTTGTATCAGAGGTTACTAGTACTTGAAGATAAAGTGAGGGTGAATTTAGTTTCTATCACCCACGTGACACTTCTTCTTGGTAGGACAACCCGTTTGTGTTGTGGTTTTGTGGACTGAGGTAGAAAATCTGTGTATTCTGTGGATGTGTATAGTCGCTGGTCCAGGAGAGGAAGTGCATTACGGCACAGACCAGACATGCAGGTTGACATGTTAGTTTTAGGTTGTTAACCCTTTTGAATATGAAGTCGCTCCTGAAGGTGGCAGGGATCCCTGTCAAGAAAGGGAGATTAGAGGAGCAGGAATAGAAAGATGTCTTGTTAAATAAGCGAGGGATTTTGTAAGATAAAGATCTCCTTATGGATGCTGAGGCATGGTATAGAACGTCAAAAGATGTTAGAAAATTGGCAAGGAAAGAGGAATGTGATGGAGATAGTAGATATTTCTATATTGCACCAGCTCAGAAAATGGCACCTCAGGAAGTGGCCAAGCCCATTAGGAAACAATGCCCCCCCTCCTCATAAGTTGTCCCCAGAGGGATGGACTTGTGTAGTTTGTCCCCCTGCCCACCAAACGCCCTCCCTAGCCTGCCAAGACGCCATTTCAGGTCGGGCCCCACGTTGGGCGCCATCTGTTAATGTTGGCCATACATTTACTATGATGCAATCTAGTCATGCATCCCTCTTAAACTGTCTGCAGTCCAAATTATGAGTCACTCGTGGTAGCATGCATACTACTCTCTTTCACTCACACTAGAGACGTACTCAGATATGAATAGAAAGTAAGACTGATTTATTCCGGAAGTGGTACAAATTAGTGATGAGCGAGTACTAAAAAGCTCGGGTGCTCGAAGCTCGGGCCGAGCCTCCCAAGATACTCGTGTACTCGGCCCGAGCAACGAGCCCAATGTTATCCTATGGGAGACCAGAGTATTTTTGTGAAATGACCACCGGCAGCATGTAGAAACCCTAAAAATGGCACAAAAGTCTCCGAAGAGTGCTCAAATGACATGGCAACAGCATGGGGAAGACCCCTTGAAGCATTTATCACTCAAAAGTCACAGCTGTGAACAATTTTGTCCGCGTTTTACGCCATTTTTACGGACTCACCAGAAAACCTTCCAAAATGACACCAAAATGATTTTTCATGGCGGAAATGTTAAGGGCACATACCCAATAGTGAGATAGAGCTAATGTATGTTACTTTTTGAGATCAATACATGAAAGATTTTACGTAAAACATTGTGTGGCACTCCGATGTCCCTGAGAAGAGACATACATAAAGGCCTCTGAGTCTAATGTGCCCATTTTGAGGAACTGAGTCTTTGTAGTATTTTCCTTTGCCAGGGCAGTCCAAAATTTTGAGGTTCACCAATGACCCTGCATACAGACGTGCATGAGGGCCTGTAAACCTGAAGTGCCCATTGGAAGGAAGTGGGTCTATTGTAGTATAGCCCTTAGGCAGGGCAGCCAAAAATTGGGAGGCTCCACGTTGTCCCTGGATAGAGACGTGCATGAGGGCCTGTAAACCTGAAGTGCCCATTGGAAGGAAGTGGGTCTTTTGTAGTATAGCCCTTTGGCAGGGCAGCCAAAAATTGGGAGGCTCCACGTTGTCCCTGGATAGAGACGTGCATGAGGGCCTGTAAACCTGAAGTGCCCATTGGAAGGAAGTGGGTCTATTGTAGTATAGCCCTTAGGCAGGGCAGCCAAAAATTGGGAGGCTCCACGTTGTCCCTGGATAGAGACGTGCATGAGGGCCTGTAAACCTGAAGTGCCCATTGGAAGGAAGTGGGTCTATTGTAGTATAGCCCTTAGGCAGGGCAGCCAAAAATTGGGAGGCTCCACGTTGTCCCTGGATAGAGACGTGCATGAGGGCCTGTAAACCTGAAGTGCCCATTGGAAGGAAGTGGGTCTATTGTAGTATAGCCCTTAGGCAGGGCAGCCAAAAATTGGGAGGCTCCACATTGTCCCTGGATAGAGACGTGCATGAGGGCCTGTAAACCTGAAGTGCCCATTGGAAGGAATTGGGTCTATTGTAGTATAGCCGTTAGGCAGGGCAGCCAAAAATTGGGAGGCTCCACGTTGTCCCTGGATAGAGACGTGCATGAGGGCCTGTAAACCTGAAGTGCCCATTGGAAGGAAGTGGGTCTATTGTAGTATAGCCCTTAGGCAGGGCAGCCAAAAATTGGGAGGCTCCACGTTGTCCCTGGATAGAGACCTGTTAGGTTCTTAGTGCCTCCGTGCTTGCATTTAAAAACCGCACGTGTGTGCCTGTTGGTGGCAGCTTTCCGCTGCATTTGTGTGAGTTTTGCAAAAACTTGGATATAACGCACAAGTCTAGTGAATACACATCAGCACAGCATTGCAAAATGCGCAAGGGCGTTGTCAACGAACAAGGAAGTGGACGTGATGGTGGTGCAGGCAGAGACCGAGGTTGTGTGCAAGCTCTAATTTCGCCACAACAACGGGCCACATCTACTCGCTCGCACGTCCTGTACCAAATTCTTGGGGACCGCAGCAGTACACCGCTCTTGAACCAAGACCAGTGTCAACAGGTTGTTAGTTGGATAGCGGATAATGCTTCCAGTCAGATTGGCACCACCACAAACACTCTGTCTTCCACACGGTCAAGTGTCAGTAGCCGTGATACTGCACCGCACATTTCAGAACCTGATCCTCCTTCCTACCACCAGGCCGAGTACACGTCCACGGACATTACTGATCCCACACTTGGACACTCGGAAGAGCTGTTCGTTCACGTTTCCATTCACACATTCTGGCCTCTCGCCAGCTCCTGTTGAAGTGGGCCATGACGAGATTGTATGTACAGATGCCCAAATATTTGAGCAGCCACGTTCTCACGAAGTTGGCAACGTGTCTCAACAAGGGGTGGACGATGATGAGACACAATTGTCAGGAAGTCAGGAGGAGGAGCAGGGTGCGGAAGAGGAAGACGACGTGGTGGATGATCCAGTAACTGACCCAACCTGGCAGGAGGATATGCAGAGCGAGGACAGCAGTGCACAGGGGGAGGGAGGCATAGCATCCCAACAGGCAGTAAGAAGCAGAGTGGTGGCCCCAGGCAGACGTCAGGCAACTGTTCCCCGGAACAACACGACACAAGGTGCCTGTACAAATGTTAGGTCTTCCCGAGTCTGGCTGTAATAATATTGTATGTATTGAGGATTTCGATTGCGTTAGGGCAATGACAACCAGAGACGAGTTCTTGGTGCAAGACGTTTATAATATGCAACCAGCAAATATGTACATAAACGGAACAAAAACACAGTAGAACATAAATACAGGAAATACCTTCCAGGGACGGAGCGAAAGGGAATTCACGGGACCGCGCACCGGACTCCCCCAGGGAGACCACCAAGAGCGAACCCCTATACAGGGACTGTCTGGCAATCACCCCAGAAGGCCTAAATGCGCAGCAGCCGGGACACAAAAGGGCAATAGGTAAGTCCAAAAATGTCCGTACGTGATGTGAGTCCAGAGTGGTATTAAACGGAAGGAACCGGGCAGAAGTGCCGACCAAAGACGGCAAACGGAGTCCGGGCACAGCTAGATGATACCAGATGAAGTCCAGAGTCGGTGTCGGTTGTTTTCCAAGAGGATCCGAATAACAATCAGGAACCAAAAGCAGCAGGGCAGGAGCACACAGGAAGCAGTATACTCAGGCACTGGACTAAGCTTTAGGGGTGGCTTTTAAACAGATGGACAGGAAGTAGGGCAACAGAACAGAAAACTCCATGTTAACAAAGGGCAAGCTCTTTCAAAAGAAAACTGGAAAACCAGGAACTCTGACACTGGCAGTTTTTTAAGTTGGCTCCAGATGATTCTAAAAAGGCCATTTGCAACACCTGCCATGCCAGCATCAGCAGGGGTACCAAAACTAGCAGCCTGACCACCACCAGCATGATCAGGCACATGTCAGCCAAGCACCCGACTTTGTGGGAAGTACAACAGAGTCGAGGAGCAGTGCTTGCTGATGTCACTGCTACGTCTTCGCTGGTTGTGCATGCGAGCCAATACCCTGTCCATGCTGCCTGCGAACAAGCCTCCTCCGGCCCTGCACCTGCAGTTACCCACGCAGAAATAACACCATCATCAAGCACGTCCTTGTCCCAGCGCAGCGTTCAGTTATCCATTCAGCAAACCTTTGAACGCAGGTGCAAATACACTGCCAACGCCCCACATGCCACACTTCTAAATGCTAACTTTTCGCGACTGCTTGCGCTGGAAATGTTGCCTTTTAGGCTGGTTGAGACAGAAGCATTCCGCGACCTGATGGTGGCAGCTGTCCCATGTTACTCGGTCCCCAGCCGCCACTATTTCTCCCGGTGTGCCGTCCCCGCATTGCATAACCATTAACCACGTGTCACAAAACATCACACGTGCCCTGAACAACGCTGTTTCAGCCAAAGTCCACCTAACCACAGACACGTGGACAAGTGCATGTGGGCAAGGCCGCTACATCTCGTTGACGTCACACTGGGTTAATATTGTGGAAGCTGGGACCCAGTCTGAGCGAGGGACGGAACACGTCCTTCACACACCAAGTTTTGCAGGCCCTACCTCAGTCAGGGTTTCACCCACACTCTACAGCTCCGGAATGTCAGGCTCTCAGCCTCCTCCTCCTCCTGCGCATCCTGATCCACTTTACCCTCCACACCAGTCCCAAGCTGGAAGTGTCGCGGGCGGAGGAGGGGACGGTGCGCTCTCCCACTGCTCGGGTCCGGCTGCCGCTGCTCTACGGCTGCTGCTGCTCGTTGGCTCGAGCGATGGCCGGATCCCGGGGACTCGAGCGGCGCTACTCGCCCGTGAGTGAAAAGGGGTGGTTTGGGTTTTGGGGATATTGTCCGTGACGCCACCCACGGTTGTGGTGATTGTGTGGACACCACCGCTGCTCTGGACGGGGATCCCGGGAGCCTGTGACAGGGAGCAGCTTTGTTGTTATTTCTCCCCTCCGTGGGTAGGGGGGTTGGTTGTCCCGGGGCCCGGTGATGGGGTAGAGATGGATGACAGGCGGGTTGCGGGCCCTGATGAGGTGCAGGGTCGCAGGGTCAGCGCTGTGCCGCACGGCACGGAGGTACTCACTCAGCCCAATGATGATGACACAGTTCACGGTAAAACAAGTGGCTGGATGGACGGGTCCCTCGGACGGCTGCGGTTGTTCCTCCCTGCAGGTTAGTGATGACTGTCTCTCCCTGCACCTAAGTTCAGTGTTGGTAGTGATGGTTTCCCACCGGTAACCCGCTCCCCGACCTGGATATGGGCCGGAGGAGCCCCTTTTGCCCACAGGCGCTGGCCCTGGGAGACGGTTGCCCTTGGCGGTGGCGGTGTCTCCCCTTCACGGTTAGTAAGGCGTGATCCGAATCTTCTTGCAGCCGTACAACTGGCAGGATTCTTGAAACACCTCTGCTTCAAAAGCCGGGCCCCGGTCGGTAAGCACCCTCTCTGGGTACCCGTGCGGGCGACAGAAATAGGCCTGGAATGCTCTAGCGGCGGTACGGCCGGTCAGGTCCTTGACTGGGACAACCACCATGAATCTTGAATAGTGGTCTACAATAGTCAGGGCGTAGGTGTACCCACTTCGGCTAGGGGTGAGCTTCACATGGTCGAGGGCAACCAACTCCAGTGGCTGATGAGTGAAGATTGGGCATAGAGAGGCCTTCTGGCTGGCCTCGTCCCTTCTTCTCAGTGCACAGGGACCACACTCTCGGCACCAGGCCTCTACAGACTCCTGCATCCCACTCCAATAGAATAGCTCCCTCAACAGCATCTCCAGCTTCTTCCACCCAAAGTGCCCGGCAGAACTGTGGGCACACTAGCTTGGGGAACCACCAGCTGACGAACCTTCTCATTGGTCTTCGAGTTGATCAGTTCCCGATACAGTGTCCCCTGGTCCAAATGCAGCCGGGCTCGTTCTTTCCACAGCCGTTGGGCCTCAGGCGGAGCAGCAGGGTCCAGTCTAGTGGAACCTTGTTCAGTCATGGTCTTGACCACTTGGATGGCAGGCGCTTTGTCTTGGGCTTCTTGCCATCCCTGACTGGGTAGCGGGTCCGGGCTCGCCTGTTGCTGCTGCACATGCAGCTTCTCGACTGGTGGCCAGTGGAATGCGGGCAGCTCGATTTCTTTGAGATCATCGCCTTCCGGTCCCTCATCCGATAGGTGGGGCATCCGGGATAGCGCATCCGCGTTGGTGTTCTTGCGGCCGGCTCGGTACTTGATTGTGAAGTCATAATTAGACAGCCGGCCTACCCACCGCTGCTCCAACGCGCCTAGTTTGGCCGTGTCCAGATGGGTTAACGGATTATTGTCCGTATAGGCGGTGAAGTTAGCAGCTGCTAGGTAATGGCCCACACCAGGGCTAGGAACTCAAGCTTCAAGGAGCTATAATTCTCAGGGTTCCTTTCCGTGGGCCGGAGTTTTCTGCTGGCATAGGCGATCATTTTTTCCTTTCCGTTCTGGACCTGGGACAGGACAGCTCCCAAGCCTACATTACTGGCATCGTTGTAGAGGATGAATGGGAGATTATAGTCGGGATACGCCAGGATTTCTTCCCCTGTCAAGGCCGTCTTCAGCTGGCAGAAAGACTCTTCGTGCTTCGCTTCCCATGCCAACGGGGTTCCAGAGGGCCTGCCAGTCTTGGTCTGTCCCACGAGGAGGTCTTGCATGGGGGCGGCCATCTTTGTATACCCCTTAATGAAGCGACGATAGTAGCCCACCAGGCCCAGGAACTGTCTCAACTCTCTCACCGTGGTCAGCCTCGACCAGTCCTGAATGGCAGTGATCTTCTCAGGATCTGGGACGACGCCTTCCGTGCTCACCACGCGTCTGAGTTACTGTACCCTGGGTTTCAGTAGGTGGCACTTAGAGGGCTTCAATTTCATCCCATATTTGGCTAGGGACGCGAACACTTCAGCCAAATGTTCCAGGTGAGCCTCGTACGTCTGGGAGTACACGATCACATCGTCCAGGTACATTAGGACCGTTTCGAAGTTCAGGTGTCCCAAGCAGCACTCTATGAGCCGTTGGAAGGTTCCAGGGGCATTGCACAGTCCAAACAGCATGCTGTTAACCTCGCAGAGTCCCATGGGGGTGGCGAATGCCGTCTTCTCACGGTCCTCTGGCGCAACCGCTACCTGCCAGTACCCGCTAGTAAGGTCAAGGGTAGAGAAGAAGTTAGCAGTTCTCAGTGCAGCTAGTGACTCTTCGATATGGGGGAGAGGGTAGGCATCTTTATGCGTGATCTGGTTGATCTTCCGGTAATCCACACACATTCTCATGGTGCCGTCCTTCTTGACTAGCACCAGTGGGGCTGCCCAGGGACTACAACTATCCCGAATGACCCCTGCCTCCTTCATGTTCCTCAACATGTCTTTAGCGCATTGATAGTGTGCTGGCGGAATGGGCCTGTACCTCTCTTTGATAGGTGGGTGTAGGCCTGTAGGGATATGGTGTTGAATACCCTTAATCCTGCCAAAATCTAATGGGTGCTTGCTGAAAACCTGTTCGTACTCTTGCACTACCCTGTATACCCCCTCTTTGTGATGCGCGGGTGTGGTTTCAGTGCCTACGTGTAGTTCCTGGCACCACTCCTCTAACAGTTCAGGGGGTGTAGGGTTACTGGCAGAGGATGCGGAGGTAGGAGGGACAGCTTCGTGAATGGTGTGGGGGTCTAGGGTAAGCAACTTGGTGAGGGTGGCGTAACGGAGGAGCCTGACTTCCTCCTCTCCACAATTCAGCACTCTTAGGCAGGCTTTGCACGTTGCGACATCGCAAGCCGATGCTGCGATGTCGCACGCGATAGTCCCCGCCCCCGTCGCAGGTACAATATCTTGTGAAAGCTGGCGTAGCGAAAATTATCGCTACGCCAGCTTCACATGCACTCACCTGCCCTGCGACCGTCGCTCTGGCCGGCGACCCGCCTCCTTATTAAGGGGGCGGGTCTTGCGGCGTCACTGCGACGTCACACGGCAGGCGGCCAATAGGAGCGGAGTGGCGGAGATGAAAAGGATGTAAACATCCCGCCCACCTCCTTCTTTCCGCATAACCTACGGAAGCCGCGGTGACGCCGGTAGGAGATGTTCCTCACTCCTGCGACTTCACACACAGCGATGTGTGCTGCCGCAGGAGCGAGGAACAACATCGGACCGTCGCGTCAGCGTAATTGTGGATTACGCCGATGCTGCACTGATGATACGATTACGACGCTTTTGCGCTCGTTGATCGCATCATCTAGGCTTTACACACTGCGATGTCGCATGCGATGGCGGATGTGCGTCACTTTCAATTTGACCCCACCGACATCGCACCTGCGATGTCGTAGTGTGCAAAGCCCGCCTTACAGGCACTCTCCCCTTTTTAACGTCAACCACCCCTCTGGCCGCCATCACTGTGGGCCAGTGTTCAGAAGGCATGGGTTCCACCATCGCCGGGTAGTTGCTCCCCTGGGGGCCTACTGCTGCCCTGCACCAGATCATCATTTCACTCCGGGGTGGCACTACTAAGGTGGCCACATCCATCACCCTCACTCCACCAATCTCTCCACCAGTCGAGCTCACTTGTTGCCGATACAGCAGGGCCCGGATCTCATGCTGCACAGCCCTCTGTCGACCCCCTCCTGCTGTGGCGGCCAACTGCTGCAACAGATTCAGCACCTCACTCATGCAATGCTCCATGACGTTGGTCCCCAAGATTACTTTCGGGGTATGGTCACTGGGTTCATTCATTACCACAATCATCCCTTGATTCTTTAACTCCGCACGTCCCACAGTCAGGGTCACTTGCTTGTATCCCACCTGGGTTAGCGGGAGTCTATTGGCTGCAATCAGGGTCAGGCTATCATCAGAGTGGGCAAGTTCGTCAGTGCCCCAATACTGCTGGTACAGGGTATATGGTATAGTGGTTACCTGTGATGCTGTGTCCAAGAGGGCCATGAGCGGGACGCCGTCCACTGCCAGGGGAATGATGGGGCAAGCTCCGACGTACCGGTCTCGCCAATCGGGGGGGCCATTGGTGTCTACTCCTGAGGATTGGCCCTTGGTCCCAGGGGTTGCTCGTTTAACGGGCACCGCCTAGAGTAGTGGCCAGGATTGCTGCACCTGTAACAGATAGGAAGCCCATAACGTGAGTCATTGGTCCTTCTCCGCTGTATCCAGGGGACGTCCTCCGGGCTGTCAGCGAGCTGGATCCCTCCTGGGGGCTTGACTCCCGTCGGAAGCTGGAGTGCGGCGAGGATCTTTGCTAGGTCTCCATCCATGCGGCGGACCTGGGCGGCTAGTTCTTCCATCATCCTAATGGGTGCAGCAGGGGCCGGTGGAGCCAGGGGTGGAGGCGCCACCGTGATAGGAGCGGTCTCAGCCGGCCACGGGGCCACCTCAGGAGCGTCGGGCGCTGGGGCCTGCAGGGCCTTGATGGCCCGCTCTTTCAGTACTGCAAAGTCCAGATTGGGGTGCTCCAAGGCCCACAGCCGCGGTTGCTTACGGACCCCAGCCCCTGCAGGAATTGCTCCACTAGTATCTTATTACTGTCCACATCATTAACAGTGTCCACCCGCTTCAGTGTATGGAGGGCTGTTTGCAGACGCAGGGCGTAATCTCTTACATTGTCCGCAGGCCGCTGTCGGCACTAATAAAACTGCATCCTCAGCTCCGCTTCAGTGCGGGTCTCAATAGCAATTTGTAGTTTCTCAAAAATGGTAGTCACCGAGGCCCGGTCCGCGTCGGTCCAGGTCTCCGCCTCCTGCTCAGTCGCGCCAGTTAGCTGCCCCAGCACTACCGGTGCCCGCTGTCTAACAGACAAGGGATATAAATCGAGGACCGGGCTGATCTTTTTCCGGAACACCTGCAAAGCATCAGGCTTCCCGTCGTACTGCGGTACCCAGGTAGCACCGGGCACATAGGGCAAGGAGAACGGCATCACCTGGGCGACCAGAGCAGGGGCTATCCCGTTTCCATCTACGGGCGCGGCGGGAGCTGCAATTGCCACTCCTCCAACAGCTCTGTCGGGCGCAGACATCTTTTTCCCGTCCCCTCTTGGTTCTCTTCAACATTTCCGTTTGTTGGGGGCGGGGCTTCACTTTCGCGCCTTCTCTGCTCGGAGAAGATGCTCGAGCGGGAGATTTTCGCGCCAAGATGGCGGCGTTTCAAAATTTTCAGCCAGACGCCGCCGGCGGAGATCACAAGGCGCACTTCTACTGGTAACTAGATGGGTTCAATCCTGTTCGTAACGCCAAGTTGTCGCAGGCGGGGAGGATGCCACTGCGCTCGCTAACGCTCGGGTCCAGCGCTGTTGCAATGGCTGCTCGGTGGCTCGAGCGGTGGGCCGCATCCGGGGACTCGAGCGGCGCTCCTCGCCCGTGAGTCAAAGGGGTGGTTGGTTTGGGGAATTTAGTCCGTGACGCCACCCACGGGTCGTGGTGAAGATGGGCACCACCGCTGCTGGTGACGGTGATCCCGGGAGTGATGGTAGGGAGCAGCTGGGATGTTGTTTTCCCCCTCCGTGGGTAGGGGTCGGTGGTCCCGAGGCCCGATGATGTTGTGACGGGGAGACAGGGTTGGTGAGGTGCAGAATTGCAAGGACAGCGCGGCGCGGTGCCGGATGGCACGGGTGTACTCACTCAGCAAGAAAGGTACAAAGTCCTCGGTAAACCAAATGGCTGGATGGACGGGTCCCGCAGCCGGCTGCAGTGTCTCTCCCCTGACAGGTAATGGCGGCTGTTTTTCCCTGCACCTTGATGTTCTCCTTCTGACTACTATGGATTCCCAACGGTAGTCCGCTCCCCGGTGTATGGGTACCGGAGGACCCCGTTTGCCCGCAGTGGTAGCTGTATACCCTCACATTGTGGGCGGTTGCCTTCAATCAGGACTTTTGCTGTTATGAAACCCCTGAGGTTCTAGTCACATTCGGATCTGACTATTGTCGGCGGCTCCAAGCCTGGTCGGGGTCCGATGGCCCTGCCTGTGTGTGCTGGCTTCACTTCGCTCCCCGGTCGGTACCGGAGGGCCGTCGCCCGACCCCGGTCCTACGGTTCCGCGTTGCTCCACCACTCCTGCAGACAGCCACCACCGTCTGCCAACCTTGCTGTCAGTGCCTGGGCCACAAACCCAGACACCCAAGTGTTTACATCTCTCAATTCCACCTCCTGGACTAAACTGTCACTTTTCCCGCCTCCAGGCCTGTGAACTCCTTGGTGGGTGGAGCCAACCACTTAGCTCCGCCCCACCTGGTGTGGACATCAGACACTGGAGGGAGGCAACAAGGGTTTTGTGTTTGGCTGGTGTCCCTATCTAGTGGGGGTGGGGGTGTTTGTATGTTATCTGTGACGAACTGGCTAGGCCAGGGCGCCACAATAGCTTTGCAAAAAAGGTCAGGAGGGCACAATGCAAAGGTGGTGGTACTTGCTTGGAACAAGTGGGACACAAATGGAGTATAGCAGCCACTTTTTGGATGGCACTAACTGGCAGCACTCTTTCCTATTAAAACAGCTTTGTAAAAAAAGGGCAGGAGGGTAAAATGCAGAGGTGGTGGGACTTGCTTGGCACAAGTGGGACACTAATGGAGTATAGCAGCAACTTTTTGGATGGCACTAACTGGCAGCACTCTTTGCTATTAAAATAGCTTTGCAAAAAAGGGCAGCAGGGTACAATGCAGAGGTGGTGGGACTTGCTTGGAACAAGTGGGACACTAACGGAGTACAGCAGCCACTTTTTGGATGGCACTAACTGGCAGCACTCTTTCCTATTAAAATAGCTTTGTAAAAAAAGGGCAGGAGGGTAAAATGCAGAGGTGGTGGGACTTGCTTGGCACAAGTGGGACACTAATGGAGTGCTGCAGCCACTTTTTGGATACCACTAACTGGCAGCACTCTTTGCTATTAAAATAGCTTTGCAAAAAAGGGCAGCAGGGTACAATGCAGATGTGCTGGAAAATGCTTGGAACCAGTAGGACACTAATGAAGTATAGAAGCTACTTTTTGCATGGCACTAACTGGCAGCACTCTTTGCTATTAAAATAGCTTCGCAAAAAAGGGCAGCAGGGTACAATGCAGAGGTGCTGGAAAATGCTGGGCACCAGTAGGACACTAATGGAGTATAGGAGCCACTTTTTGGATGGAACTAACTGGCAGCACTCTTTCCTATTAAAATAGATTTGCAAAAAAAAGTAGGAGTGTACAATGCAGAGGTGCTGGAAAATGCTTGGCACCAGTGGGACACTAATAAAGTATAGCAGCCACTTTTTGGATGGCACTAACTGGCAGCACTCTTTGCTATTAAAATAGCTTTGCAAAAAAGGGCAGCAGGGTACAATGCAGAGGTGCTGGAAAATGCTGGGCACCAGTAGGACACTAATGAAGTATAGAAGCTACTTTTTGCATGGCACTAACTGGCAGCACTCTTTGCTATTAAAATAGCTTCACAAAAAAAGGCAGCAGTGTACAATGCTGAGGTGCTGGAAAATGCTGGGCACCAGTAGGACACTAATGGAGTATAGGAGCCACTTTTTGGATGGCACTAACTGGCAGCACTCTTTCCTATTAAAATAGATTTGCAAAAAAAAAGCAGGAGTGTACAATGCAGAGGTGCTGGAAAATGCTTGGCACCAGTGGGGCACTAATAAAGTATAGCAGCCACTTTTTGGATGGCACTAACTGGCAGCACTCTTTGCTATTAAAATAGCTTTGCAAAAAAGGACAGCAGGGTACAATGCAGATGTGCTGGAAAATGCTTGGAACCAGTAGGACACTAATGAAGTATAGAAGCTACTTTTTGCATGGCACTAACTGGCAGCACTCTTTGCTATTAAAATAGCTTTGCAAAAAAGGGCAGCAGGGTACAATGCAGAGGTGCTGGAAAATGCTGGGCACTAGTAGGACACTAATGGAGTATAGGAGTCACTTTTTGGATGGCACTAACTGGCAGCACTCTTTCCTATTAAAATAGCTTTGCAAAAAAGGGCAAAAAGGTACAATACAGAGGTGGTGGGACTTGCTTGGCACAAGTGGGACACTAATGAAGTACAGCAGCCACTTTTTGGAAGTCAATAACTGGCAGCACTCTTTGCTATTAAAAAATCTTTGCAAAAACGGGCAGCAGGGTACAATGCAGTGGTGCTGGAAAATGCTTGGCACCAGTAGGACACTAATGGAGTATAGCAGCCACTTTTTGGATACCACTAACTGGCAGCACTCTTTGCTATTAAAATAGCTTTGCAAAAAAAGGGCAGCAGGGTACAATGCAGAGGTGGTGGGACTTTCTTGGCACAAGTGGGACACAAATAGAGTACAGCAGCCACTTTTTGGATGGCACTAACTGGCAGCACTCTTTCCTACTAAAATAGCTTTGTTAAAAAAGGGCAGGAGGGTACAATGCAGAGGAGGTGGGACTTTCTTGGCACAAATGGGACACTAATGGAGTACAGCAACCACTTTTTGGATGGCACTAACTGGCAGCACTCTTTGCTATTAAAATAGCTTTGCAAAAAAGGGCAGGAGTGCACAATGCAGAGGTGCTGGAAAATGCTTGGCCAAGTGGGACACTAATTGAGTATAGCAGCAACTTTTTGGATGGCAGTAACTGGCAGCACTCTTTGCTATTAAAATAGCTTTGCAAAAAAGGGCAGCAGGGTACAATGCAAAGGTGGTGGGACTTGCTTGGAACAAGTGGGACACTAACGGAGTACAGCAGCCACTTTTTGGATGGCACTAACTGGCAGCACTCTTTCCTAATAAAATAGCTTTGTAAAAAAAGGGCAGGAGGGTACAATGCAGAGGTGGTGGGACTTGCTTGGCACAAGTGGGACACAAATAGAGTGCTGCAGCCACTTTTTGGATACCACTAACTGGCAGCACTCTTTGCTATTAAAATAGCTTTGCAAAAAGGGGCAGCAGGGTACAATGCAGATGTGCTGGAAAATGCTTGGAACCAGTAGGACACTAATGAAGTATAGAAGCTACTTTTTGCATGGCACTAACTGGCAGCACTCTTTGCTATTAAAATAGCTTCGCAAAAAAGAGCAGCAGGGTACAATGCAGAGGTGCTGGAAAATGCTGGGCACCAGTATGACACTAATGGAGTATAGGAGCCACTTTTTGGATGGCACTAACTTACAGCAGCACTCTTTCCTATTAAAATAGATTTGCAAAAAAAAGCAGGAGTGTACAATGCAGAGGTGCTGGAAAATGCTTGGCACCAGTGGGACACTAATAAAGTATAGCAGCCACTTTTTGAATGGCACTAACTGGCAGCACTCTTTGCTATTAAAATAGCTTTGCAAAAAAGGGCAGCAGGGTACAATGCAGAGGTGGTGGGACTTGCTTGGAACAAGTGGGACACTAACGGAGTACAGCAGCCACTTTTTGGATGGCACTAACTGGCAGCACTCTTTCCTATTAAAATAGCTTTGTAAAAAAAGGGCAGGAGGGTACAATGCAGAGGTGGTGGGACTTGCTTGGCACAAGTGGGACACTAATAGAGTGCTGCAGCCACTTTTTGGATACCACTAACTGGCAGCACTCTTTGCTATTAAAATAGCTTTGCAAAAAAGGGCAGCAGGGTACAATGCAGAGGTGCTGGAAAATGCTGGTCACCAGTAGGACACTAATGGATTATAGGAGCCACTTTTTGGATGGCACTAACTGGCAGCACTCTTTCCTATTAAAATAGATTTGCAAAAAAAAGCAGGAGTTTACAATGCAGAGGTGCTGGAAAATGCTTGGCACCAGTGGGACACTAATAAAGTATAGCAGCCACTTTTTGGATGGCACTAACTGGCAGCACTCTTTGCCATTAAAATAGCTTTGCAAAAAAGGGCAGGAGGGTACAATACAGAGGTGGTGGGACTTGCTTGGCACAAGTGGGACACTAATGGAGTACAGCAGCCACTTTTTGGAAGTCAATAACTGGCAGCACTCTTTGCTATTAAAAAATCTTTGAAAAAACGGGCAGCAGGGTACAATGCAGTGGTGGTGGAAAATGCTTTGCACCAGTAGGACACTAATGGAGTATAGCAGCCACTTTTTGGATGGCACTAAATGGCAGCACTTTTTCTTATTACAATAGCTTTGCAAAAAAGGGCAGCAGGGTACAATGCAGAGGTGGTGGGACTTGCTTGGCACAAGTGGGACACTAATGGAGTACAGCAGCCACTTTTTGGATGGCACTAACTGGCAGCACTGTTTGCTATTAAAATAGCTTTGCAAAAAAGGGCAGCAGGGTACAATGCAGAGGTGGTGGGACTTGCTTGGCACAAGTGGGACACTAATGGAGTACAGCAGCCACTTTTTGGATGGCACTAACTGGCAGCACTCTTTGCTATTAAAATAGCTTTGCAAAAAACGGCAGGAGTGCACAATGCAGAGGTGCTGGAAAAGGCTTGGCACAAGTGGGACACTAATGGAGTATAGCAGCCACTTTTTGGATGGCACTAACTGGCAGCACTCTTTGCTATTAAAATAGCTTTGCAAAATAGGGCAGCAGGGTACAAAGCAGAGGTGGTGGGATTTGCTTGGAACAAGTGGGACACTAACGGAATACAGCAGCCACTTTTTGGATAGCACTAACTGGCAGCACTCTTTGCTATTAAAATAGCTTTGCAAAAAAGGGCAGCAGGGTACAATGCAGAGGTGGTGGGACTTGCTTGGCACAAGTGGGACACAAATGGAGTACAGCAGCCACTTTTTTGATGGCACCAATTGGCAGCACTCTTTGCTATTAAAATAGCTTTGGAAAAAAGGGCAGGAGGGTACAATGCAGAGGTGTTGGGACTTTGTTTGCCACAAGTGGGACACTAATGGAGTGCAGCAGCCACTTTTTGGATACCACTAACTGGCAGCACTCTTTGCTATTAAAATAGCTTTGGAAAAAAGGGAAGCAGGGTACAATGCAGATGTGCTGGAAAATGCTTGGAACCAGTAGGACACTAATGAAGTATAGAAGCTACGTTTTGCATGGCACTAACTGGCAGCACTCTTTGCTATTAAAATAGCTTTGTAAAAAAAGGGCAGGAGGGTATAATGCAGAGGTGGTGGGACTTGCTTGGCACAAATGGGACACTAATGGAGTACAGCAGCCACTTTTTGGATACCACTAACTGGCAGCACTCTTTGCTATTAAAATAGCTTTGCAAAAAAGGGCAGCAGGGTACAATGCAGAGGTGCTGGAAAATGCTGGTCACCAGTAGGACACTAATGGAGTATAGGAGCCATTTTTCGGATGGCACTAACTGGCAGCACTCTTTGCTATTAAAATAGCTTTGCAAAAAAGGGCAGGAGGGTACAATACAGAGGTGGTGGGACTTGCTTGGCACAAGTGGGACACTAATGGAGTACAGCAGCCAATTTTTGGAAGTCAATAACTGGCAGCACTCTTTGCTATTAAAATATCTTTGCAAAAACGTGCAGCAGGGTACAATGCAGTGGTGCTGGAAAATGCTTGGCACCAGTAGGACACTAATGGAGTACAGCAGCCACTTTTTGGATGGCACTAACTGGCAGCACTCTTTGCTATTAAAATAGCTTTGCAAGAAAGGGCAGCAGGGTATAATGCAGAGGTGCTGGAAAATGCTTGGCAACTGTAGGACACTAATGTAGTATAGCAGCCACTTTTTTAATGGCACTAACTGGCAGCACTCTTTCCTATTAAAATAGCTTTGAAAAAAAGAGCTGGAGGGTACAATGCAGAGTTGGTGGGACTTGCTTGGCACAAGTGGGACACAAATGGAGTACAGCAGCCACTTTTTGAATGGCACTAACTGGCAGCACTCTTTGCTATTAAAATAGCTTTGCAAAAAAGGGCAGGAGGGTACAATGCAGAGGTGGTGGGACTTGCTTGGTATAAGTGGGACACTAATGGAGTACAGCAGCCAATTTTTTGATGGCACTCACTGGCAGCACTCTTTGCTATTACAATAGCTTTGCAAAAAAGGGCAGGAGTGTACAATACAGAGGTGGTGGGACTTGCTTGGCACAAGTGGGACACCAATGGAATACAGCAGCCACTTTTTGGATGGCACTAACTGGCAGCACTCTTTGCTATTAAAATAGCTTTGAAAAAAAAGGGATGCAGGGTACAATGCAGAGGTGCTGGGAAATCCTAGGCACCAGTAATACACTAATGGAGTATAGCAGCCAATTTTTGAATGGCACTAACTGGCAGCACTCTTTCCTATTAAAATAGCTTTGTAAAAAAAAGGGCAGGAGGGTACAATGCAGAGATGGTGGGACTTGCTTGGCACAAGTGGGACACTAATGGAGTACAGCAGCCACTTTTTGGATAGTACTAACTGGCAGCACTCATTGCTATTAAAATAGCTTTGCAAAAAAGGGCAGGAGTGTACAATGCAGAGGTGCTGGAAAATGCTTGGCACCAGTGGGACACTAATGGAGTATAGCAGCCACTTTTTGGATGGCACTAACTGGCAGCACTCATTGCTATTAAAATAGCTTTGCAAAAAAGGGCAGGAGGGTACAATACAGAGGTGGTGGGACTTGCTTGGCACAAGTGGGACACCAATCGAATACAGCAGCCACTTTTTGGATGGCACTAACTGGCAGCACTCCTTGCTATTAAAATAGCTTTGCAAAAAAAGGGATGCAGGGTACAATGCAGAGGTGCTGGGAAATCCTAGGCACCAGTAGGACACTAATGGAGTATAGCAGCCACTTTTTGGATGACACTAACTGGCAGCACTCTTTGCTATGAAAATAGCTTTGTAAAAAAAGGGCAGGAGGGTACAATGCAGAGGTGGTGGGACTTGCTTGGCACAAATGGGACACTAATGGAGTACAGCAGCCACTTTTTGGATGGCACTAACTGGCAGCACTTTTTACTATTAAAATAGCTTTGCAAAAAAGGGCAGCAGGGTAAAATGCAGAGGTGGTGGGACTTGCTTGGAACAAGTGGGACACTAACAGAGTACAGCAGCCACTTGTTAGATAGCACTAACTGGCAGCACTCTTTGCTATTAAAATAGCTTTGCAAAAAAGGGCAGCAGGGTACAATGCAGAGATGGTAGGACTTGCTTGGCACAAGTGGGACACAAATGGAGTACGGCAGCCACTTTTTTGATTGCACCAAGTGGCAGCACTCTTTGCTATTAAAATAGCTTTGGAAAAAAGGGCAGGAGGGTACAATGCAGAGGTGGTGGGACTTGCTTGGTACAAGTGGGACACTAATGGAGTGCAGCAGCCACTTTTTGGATACCACTAACTGGCAGCACTCTTTGCTATTAAAATAGCTTTGTAAAAAAGGGCAGGAGGGTACAATGCAGATGTGCTGGAAAATGCTTGGAACCAGTAGGACACTAATGAAGTATAGAAGCTACTTTTTGCATGGAACTAACTGACAGCACTCTTTGCTATTAAAATACCTTCGCAAAAAAGAGCAGCAGGGTACAATTCAGAGGTGCTGGAAAATACTGGGCACCAGTAGGGCACTAATGAAGTATAGGAGCCACTTTTTGGATGGCACTAACTGGCAGCACTCTTTCCTAGTAAAATAGATTTGCAAAAGAAAGCAGGAGTGTACAATGCAGAGGTGCTGAAAAATGCTTGGCACCAGTGGGACACTAATAAAGTATAGCAGCTACTTTTTGGATGGCACTAACTGGCAGCACTCTTTGCTATTAAAATAGCTTTGCAAAAAAGGGCAGGAGGGTACAATACAGAGGTGGTGGGACTTGCTTGGCACAAGTGGGACACTAATGGAGTACAGCAGCCACTTTTTGGAAGTCAATAACTGGCAGCACTCTTTGCTATTAAAATATCTTTGCAAAATCGGGCAGCAGGGTACAATGCTGTGGTGCTGGAAAATGCTTGGCACCAGTAGGACACTAAAGGAGTATAGCAGCCACTTTTTGGATGGCACTAACTGGCAGCACTTTTTCTTATTACAATAGCTTTGCAAAAAAGGGCAGCAGGGTACAATACAGAGGTGGTGGGACTTGCTTGGCACAAGTGGGACACTAATGGAGTACAGCAGTCACTTTTTGGATGGCACTAACTGGCAGCACTCTTTGCTATTAAAATAGCTTTGCAAGAAAGGGCAGCAGGGTACAATGCAGAGGTGATGGAAAATGCTTGGCACCAGTAGGACACTAATGGAGTATAGCAGCCACTTTTTGGATAGCACTAACTGGCAGCACTCTTTGCTATTAAAATAGCTTTGGAAAAAAGGGCAGCAGGGTACAATGCAGAGGTGGTGGGACTTGCTTGGCACAAGTGGGACACAAATGGAGTACAGCAGCCATTTTTTGGATGTCGCTAATTGGAAGCACTCTTTGCTATTAAAATAGCTTTGCAAAAAAGGGCAGCAAGGTACAATGCAGAGGTGGTGGGACTTTCTTGGCCCAAGTGGGACACTAATAGGATACAGCAGACACTTTTTGGATGGCACTACCTGGCAGCACTCTTTCCTATTAAATAGCTTTGCAAAAAAGGGCAGGAGGTTACAATGCAGAGGTGGTGGGACTTGCTTGGCACAAGTGGGACACTAATGGAGTACAGCAGCCACTTTTTGGATGGCACTAAGTGGCAGCACTCTTTGCTATTAAAATAGCTTTGCAAAAAAGGGCAGCAAGGTACAATGCAGAGGTGGTGGGACTTTCTTGGCCCAAGTGGGACACTAATAGGATACAGCAGACACTTTTTGGATGGCACTAACTGGCAGCACTCTTTCCTATTAAATAGCTTTGCAAAAAAAGGCAGCAGGGTTCAATACAGAGGTGCTGGAAAATGCTTGGCAACAGTAGGACACTAATGGAGTATAGCAGCCACTTTTTGGATGGCACTAACTGGCAGCACTTTTTCATATTAAAATAGCTTTGCAAAAAAGGGCAGCAGGTTGCAATGCAGAGGTGGTTGGACTTGCTTGGCACAAGTGATACATAAATGGAGTACAGCAGCCACTTTTTTGATGGCACTAAGTGGCAGCACTCTTTGCTATTAAAATAGCTTTGCAAAAAAGGGCAGCAGGGTACAATGCAGAGGTGCTGGAAAATGCTTGGCAACAGTAGGACACTAATGGAGTATAGCAGCCACTTTTTGGATGGCACTAACTGGCAGCACTTTTTCATATTAAAATAGCTTTGCAAAAAAGGGCAGGAGGGTACAATGCAGAGGTGGTGGGACTTGCTTGGCACAACTGGGACACTAATGGAGTACAGCAGCCACTTTTTGGATGGCACTAACTGGCAGCACTCGTTGCTATTAAAAAAGCTTTGCAAAAAAGGGCATTAGGGTACAATGCAGAGGTGCTGGAAAATGCTTGGCACCAGTAGGACACTAATGGAGTATAGCAGCCACTTTTTGGATGGCACTAAATGGCAGCACTTTTTCTTATTACAATAGCTTTGCAAAAAAGGGCAGCAGGGTACAATGCAGAGGTGGTGGGACTTGCTTGGCACAAGTGGGACACTAATGGAGTACAGCAGCCACTTTTTGGATGGCACAAACTGGCAGCACTCTTTGCTATTAAAATAGCTTTGCAAAAAAGGGCAGCAGGGTACAATGCAGAGGTGGTGGGACTTTCTTGGCACAAGTGGGACACTAATAGAGTACAGCAGCCACTTTTTGGATGGCACTAACTGGCAGCACTCTTTCCTATTAAAATAGCTTTGTAAAAAAAGGGCAGGAGGGTACAATGCAGAGGTGGTGGGACTTGCTTGGCACAAATGGGTCACTAATGGAGTACAGAAGCCACTTTTTGGATGGCACTAACTGGCAGCACTCTTTGCTATTAAAATAGCTTTGCAAATAAAGGGCAGGAGTGCACAATGCAGAGGTGCTGGAAAATGCTTGGCACAAGTGGGACACTAATGGGGTATAGCAGCCACTTTTTAGATGGCACTAACTGGCAGCATTCTTTGCTATTAAAATAGCTTTGCAAAAAAGGGCAGCAGGGTACAATGCAGAGGTGCTGAAAAATGCTTGGCACAAGTAGTACACTAATGGAGTATAGCCGCCACTTTTTGGATGGCACTAACTGGCAGCACTTTTTCATATTAAAATAGCTTTGCAAAAAAGGGCAGGAGGGTACAATGCAGAGGTCGTGGGACTTGCTTGGCACAAGTGGGACACTAATGGAGTACAGCAGCCAGTTTTTGGATGGCACTAACTGGCAGCACTCGTTGCTATTAAAATAGCTTTGCAAAAAAGGGATGCAGGGTACAATGCAGAGGTGGTGGGACTTTCTTGGCACAAGTGGGACACTAATAGATTACAGCAGCCACTTTTTGGATGGCACTAACTGGCAGCACTCTTTCCTATTAAAATAGCTTTGTAAAAAAGAGGGCAGGAGGGTACAATGCAGAGGTGGTGGGACTTGCTTGGCACAAATGGGACACTAATGGAGTACAGATGCCACTTTTTGGATGGCACTATCTGGCAGCACTCTTTGTTATTAAAATAGCTTTGCAAATAAAGGGCAGGAGTTCAC
Organism: Anomaloglossus baeobatrachus; assembly: GCF_048569485.1. Taxonomy (NCBI): domain Eukaryota; kingdom Metazoa; phylum Chordata; class Amphibia; order Anura; family Aromobatidae; genus Anomaloglossus; species Anomaloglossus baeobatrachus. Next base: position 155,289,401 of record NC_134356.1, read on the forward strand.
AATGCAGAGGTGCTGGAAAATGCTTGGCACAAGTGGGACACTAATGGAGTATAGCAGCCACTTTTGGATGGCACTAACTGGCAGCACTCTTTGCTTCTAAAATAGCTTTGCAAAAAAGGGCAGCAGGGTACAATGCAGAGGTGCTGGAAAATGCTTGGCACCAGTAGGACACTAATGGAGTATAGCAGCCACTTTTTGGATGGCACTAAATGGCAGCACTCGTTGCTATTAAAAAAGCTTTGCCAAAAAGGGCAGGAGGGTACAATGCAGAGGTGGTGGGACTTGCTTGGCACAAGTGGGACACTAATGGAGTACAGCAGACACTTTTGGATGGCACTAACTGGCAGCACTCGTTGCTATTAAAAAAGCTTTGCCAAAAAGGGCATTAGAGTACAATGCAGAGGTGCTGGAAAATGCTTGGCACCAGTAGGACACAAATGGAGTATAGCAGTCACTTTTTGGATGGCACTAACTGGAAGCATTTTTTCATATTAAAATAGCTTTGCAAAAAAGGGTAGGAGGGTACAATGCAGAGGTCGTGGGACTTATTTGGAACAAGTGGGATACTAACGGAGTACAGCAGCCACTTTTTGGATGGCACTAACTGGCAGCACTCGTTGCTATTAAAATAGTTTGCAAATAAATGGCAGGAGTGCACAATGCAGAGGTGCTGGAAAATGCTTGGCACAAGTGGGACACTAATGGAGTATAGCAGCCACTTTTTGGATGGCACTAACTGGCAGCACTCTTTGCTATTAAAATAGCTTTGCAAAAAAGGGCAGCAGGGTACAATGCAGAGGTGGTGGGACTTGCTTGGCACAAGTGGGACACAAATGGAGTACAGCAGCCACTTTTTTGATGGCACCAAGTGGCAGCACTCTTTGCTATTAAAATAGCTTTACAAAAAAGGGCAGGAGGGTACAATACAGAGGTGGTGGGACTTGCTTGGCACAAGTGGGACACTAATGGAGTACAGCAGCCACTTTTTGTAAGTCAATAACTGGCAGCACTCTTTGCTATTAAAATATCTTTGCAAAAACGGGCAGCAGGGTACAATGCAGTGGTGCTGAAAAATGCTTGGCACCAGTAGGACACTAATGGAGTATAGCAGCCACTTTTTGGATGGCACTAACTGGCAGCACTCTTTGCTATTAAAATAGCTTTGCAAAAAAGGGCAAAAAGGTACAATACAGAGGTGGTAGGACTTGCTTGGCACAAGTGGGACACTAATGGAGTACAGCAGCCACTTTTTTGATGGCACTAACTGGCAGCACTCTTTGCTATTACAATAGCTTTGCAAAAAAGGGCAGGAGTGTAGAATGCAGAGGTGCTGGAAAATGCTTGGCACCAGTAGGACAGTAATGGAGTATAGCAGCCACTTTTTGGATGGCACTACCTGGCAGCACTCTTTGCTATTAAAATAGCTTTGCAAAAAAGGGAAGATGGGTACAATACAGAGGTGGTTTGACTTGCTTGGCACAAGTGGGACATTAATGGAGTACAGCAGCCACCTTTTGGATGGCACTAACTGGCAGCACTCTTTGCTTTTAAAATAGCTTTGCAAAAAAGGGCAGTAGGGTACAATGCAGAGGTGCTGGGAAATGCTTGGCACCAGTAGGACACTAATGGAGTATAGCAGCCACTTTTTGGATGGCACTAACTGGCAGCACTTTTTCTTATTACAATAGCTTTGCAAAAAAGGGTAGCTGGGTACAATGCAGAGGTGGTGGGACTTGTTTGGCACAAGTGGGACACAAATGGAGTACAGCAGCCACTTTTTGGATGGCACTAACTGGCAGCACTCTTTGCTATTAAAATAGCTTTGGAAAAAAGGGCAGGAGGGTACAATGCAGAGGTGGTGGGACTTGCTTGGCACAAGTGGGACACTTATGGAGTACAGCAGCCATTTTTTTAATGGCACTAACTGGCAGCACTCTTTGCTATTAAAATAGCTTTCAAAAAAAGGGCAGCAGGGTACAATGCAGAGGTGGTGGAACTTGCTTGGCACAAGTGGGACACTAATGGAGTACAGCAGCCAATTTTTGTATAGCACTAACTGGCAGCACTCTTTGCTATTAAAATAGCTTTGCAAATAAGGGCAGCAGGGTACAATGCAGAGGTGGTGGAAAATGCTTGGCACTTGTAGGACACTAATGAAGTATAGCAGCCACTGTTTGGATGGCACTAACTGGCAGCACTCTTTCCTATTAAAATAGCTTTGCAAAAAAGGGCAGCAGGATACAATGCAGAGGTGGTGGGACTTGCATGGCACAAGTGGGACACTAATGGAGACAGCAGCCACTTTTTGGATGGCACTAACTGGCAGCACTTTTTCCTATTAAAATAGCTTTGCAAAAAAGGGCAGCAGGGTACAATGCAGAGGTGGTGGGACTTGCTTGGCACAAGTGGGACATAAATGGAGTACAGCAGCCACTTTTTTGATGGCACTAAGTGGCAGCACTCTTTACTATTAAAATTGCTTTGCAAAAAAGGGCAGCAGGGTACAATGCAGAGGTTGTGGGACTTGCTTGGCACAAGTGGGACACTAATGGCGTACAGCAGCCACTTTTTGGATGGCACTAACTGGCAGCACTCTTTGCTATTAAAATAGCTTTGCAAAAAAGGGCAAGAGGGTACAATGCAGAGGTGGTGGGACTTGCTTGGCACAAGTGGGATATAAATGGAGTACAGCAGCCACATTTTTATGGCACTAAGTGGCAGCACTTTATACTATTAAAATAGCTTTGCAAAAAAGGGCAGCAGGGTACAATGCAGAGGTGGTGGAAAATGCTGGGCACCAGTAGAACACTAATGGAGTATAGGGGCCACATTTGGATGGCACTAACTGGCAGCACTCTTTCCTATTAAAATAGCTTTGCAAAAAAGGGCAGGAGTGTACAATGCTGAGGTGCTGGAAAATGCTTGGCACCAGTAGGACACTAATGGAGTATAGCAGCCAGTTTTTGGATGGTACTAAATGGCAGCACTCTTTCCTATTAAATAGCTTTGCAAAAAAGGGCAGCAGGGTACAATGCAGAGTTGGTGGGACTTGCTTGGCACAAGTGGGACACTAATGGAGTACAGCAGCCACTTTTTTGGATGGCACGAACTGTCAGCATTCTTTGCTATTAAAATAACTTTGCAAAAAAGGGCAGGAGGGTACAATGCAGCGGTGATGGGACTTGCTTGGCACAAGTGGGACACTAATGGAGTACAGCAGACACTTCTTGGATGGCACTAAGTGGCAGCACACTTTGCTATTAAAATATCTTTGCAAAAAAGGGCAGCAGGGTAAAAGGCAGAGGTGCAGGAAAATGCTTGGAACCAGTAGGACACTAATAGAGTATAGCAGCCACTTTTTGAATGGCACTAATTGGAAGCACTCTTTGCTATTAAAATAGCTTTGCAAAAAAGGGCAGCAGGGTACAATGCAGAGGTGGTGGGACTTTCTTGGCACAAGTCGGACACAAATGGAGAGGATCAGCCACATTTTTGATGGCACTAAGTGGCAGCAATCTTTGCTATTAAAATAGCTTTGCAAAAAAGGGCAGCAGGGTACAATTGTAGAGGTGCTGGAAAATGCTTGGCACCAGTAGGACACTAATGGAGTATAGGAGCCACTTTTTGGATGGCACTAACTGGCAGCACTCTTTGCTATTAAAATAGCTTTGCAAAAAAGGGCAGGAGTGTACAATGCAGAGGTGCTGGAAAATGCTTGGCACCAGTAGGACACTAATGGAGTATAGCAGCCATATTTTGGATGGCACTAACTGGCAGCACTATTTCCTATTAAAATAGCTTTGCAAAAAAGGGCAGCAGGATACAATGCTGAGGTTGTGAGACTTTCTTGGCACAAGTGGGACACTAATGGAATACAGCAGCCACTTTTTGGATGGCACTAACTGGCAGCACTCTTTGCTATTAAAATAGCTTTGCAAAAAAGGGCAGTAGGGTACAATGCAGAGGTGCTGGAAAATGCTTGGCACCAGTAGGGCACTAATGAAGTATAGCAGCCACTTTTTGGATGGCACTAACTGGCAGCACTATTTCCTATTAAAATAGCTTTGCAAAAAAGGGCAGCAGGGTACAATACAGAGGTGCTAGAAAATGCTTGGCACCAGTAGGACACTAATGGAGTACAGCAGCCACTTTTTGGATGGCACTAACTGGCAGCCCTCTTTGTTATTAAAATAGCTTTGCAAAAAAGGGAAGCAGGTTACAATGCAGAGGTGGTGGGACTTGCTTGGCACAAGTGGGACACAAATGGAAAACAGCAGCCACTTTTTTGATGGCACTAAGTGGCAGCACTCTTTGCTATTAAAATTGCTTTGCAAAAAAGGGCAGCAGGGCACAATGCAGAGGTGGTGGGACTTGCTTGGCACAAGTGGGACACTAATGGAGTACAGCAGCCACTTTTTGAATGGCACTAATTGGCAGCACTCTTTGCTATTAAAATAGCTTTGCAAGCAAGGGCAGCAGGGTACAATGCAGAGGTGCTGGAAAATGCTTGGCACCTGTAGGACACTAATGTAGTATAGCAGCCACTTTTTGGATGGCACTAACTGGCAGCACTCTTTCCTATTAAAATAGCTTTGCAAAAAAGGGCAGGAGTGTACAATCCTGAGGTGCTGGAAAATGCTTGGCACCAGTAGGACACTAATGTAGTATAGCAGCCACTTTTTGGATGGCACTAACTGGCAGCACTCTTTTCTATTAAAATAGCTTTGTAAAAAAGAGCTGGAGGGTACAATGCAGAGGTGGTGGGACTTGCTTGGCACAAGTGGGACACAAATGGAGTACAGCAGCCACTTTTTGAATGGCACTAACTGGCAGCACTCTTTGCTATTAAAATAGCTTTGCAAAAAAGGGCAGGAGGGTACAATGCAGAGGTGGTGGGACTTGCTTGGTACAAGTGGGACACTAATGGAGTACAGCAGCCACTTTTTTGATGGCACTCACTGGCAGCACTCTTTGCTATTACAATAGCTTTGCAAAAAAGGGCAGGAGTGTACAATGCAGAGGTGCTGGAAAATGCTTGGCACTAGTAGGACACTAATGGAGTATAGCAGCCACTTTTTGGATGGCACTAACTGGCAGCACTTTTTCTTATTACAATAGCTTTGCAAAAAAGGGCAGCTGGGTACAATGCAGAGGTGGTGGGACTTGCTTGGCACAAGTGAGACACAAATGGAGTACAGCAGCCACTTTTTGGATGGCACTAACTGGCAGCACTCTTTGCTATTAAAATAGCTTTGGAAAAAAGGGCAGGAGGGTACAATGCAGAGGTGGTGGGACTTGCTTGGCACAAGTGGGACACTAATGGAGTACAGCAGCCATTTTTTTGATGACACTAACTGGCAGCACTCTTTGCTATTAAAATAGCTTTCCAAAAAAGGGCAGCAGGGTACAATGCATAGGTGGTGGAACTTGCTTGGCACAAGTGGGACACTAATGGAGTACAGCAGCCAATTTTTGGATAGCACTAACTGGCAGCACTCTTTGCTATTAAAATAGCTTTGCAAATAAGGGCAGCAGGGTACAATGCAGAGGTGCTGGAAAATGCTTGGCACTAGTAAGACACTAATGAAGTTTAGCAGCCACTTTTTGAATGGCACTAACTGGCAGCACTCTTTCCTATTAAAATAGCTTTGCAAAAAAGGGCAGCAGGATACAATGCAGAGGTGGTGGGACTTGCATGGCACAAGTGGGACACTAATGGAGACAGCAGCCACTTTTTGGATGGCACTAACTGGCAGCACTCTTTCCTATTAAAATAGCTTTGCAGAAAAGGGCAGCAGGGTACAATGCAGAGGTGGTGGGACTTGCTTGTCACAAGTGGGACACTAATGGCATACAGCAGCCACTTTTTGGATGGCACTAACTGGCAGCACTCTTTGCTATTAAAATAGCTTTGCAAAAAAGGGCAAGAGGGTACAATGCAGAGGTGGTGGGACTTGTTTGGCAGAAGTGGGATATAAATGGAGTACAGCAGCCACTTTTTTGATGGCACTAAGTGGCAGCACTTTATATTATTAAAATAGCTTTGCAAAAAAGGGCAGCAGGGTACAATGCAGAGGTGCTGGAAATTGCTTGGCACCAGTGGGACACTAATGGAGTACAGCAGCCACTTTTTGGATGCACTAAATGGCAGCACTCTTTGCTATTAAATAGCTTTGCAAAAAAGGGCAGCAGGGTACAATGCAGAGTTGGTGGGACTTGCTTGGCACAAGTGGGACACTAATGGAGTACAGCAGCCATTTTTTGGAAGGCACTAACTGTCAGCATTCTTTGCTATTAAAATAGCTTTGCAAAAAAGGGCAGCAGGGTACAATGCAGAGGTGGTGGGACTTGTTTGGCACAAGTGGGACACAAATGGAAAACAGCAGCCACTTTATGGATGGCACTAACTGGCAGCACTCTTTGCTATTAAAATAACTTTGCAAAAAAGGGCAGAAGGGTACAATGCAGCGGTGATCAGACTTGCTTGGCACAAGTGGGACACTAATGGAGTACAGCAGACTCTTTTTGGATGGCACTAAGTGGCAGCGCACTTTGCTATTAAAATAGCTTTGCAAAAAAGGGCAGCAGGGTACAATGCAGAGGTGTGGAAATTGCTTGGCACCTGTAGGACACTAATGGAGTATAGCAGCCACTTTTTGGATGGCACTAACTGGCAGCACTTTTTCTTATTACAATAGCTTTGCAAAAATGGGCAGCAGGGTACAATGCAGGGGTGGTGGGACTTGCTTGGCACAAGTGGGACACTAATAGAGTACAGGAGACACTTTTTGGATGGCACTAACTGTCAGCATTCTTTGCTATTAAAATAACTTTGCAAAAAAGGGCAGAAGGGTACAATGCAGCGGTGATCAGACTTGCTTGGCACAAGTGGGACACTAATGGAGTACAGCAGACTCTTTTTGGATGGCACTAAGTGGCAGCACACTTTGCTATTAAAATAGCTTTGCAAAAAAGGGCAGCAGGGTACAAGGTAGAGGTGCTGGAAAATGCTTGGCACCAGTAGGACACTAATTGAGTATAGCAGCTACTTTTTGGATGGCGCTAATTGGAAGCACTCTTTGCTATTAAAATAGCTTTGCAAAAAACGGCAGGAGGGTACAATGCAGAGGTGCTGGAAAAGGCTTGGCAACAGTAGGACACTAATGGAGTATAGCAGCCACTTTTTGGATGGCACTAACTGGCAGCACTTTTTCCTATTAAAATAGCTTTGCAAAAAAGGGCAGCAGGGTACAATGCAGAGGTGGTGGGACTTGCTTGGCACAAGTGGGACACTAATGACGTACAGCAGCCACTTTTTGGATGGCACTAACTGGCATCACTCTTTGCTATTAAAATAGCTTTGCAAAATAGGGCAAGAGGGTACAATGCAGAGGTGGTGGGACTTGCTTGGCACAAGTGGGAAATAAATGGAGTACAGCAGCCACTTTTTTATGGCACTAAGTGGCAGCACTTTATACTATTCAAATAGCTTTGCAAAAAAGGGCAGCAGGGTACAATGCAGAGGTGGTGGAAAATGCTGGGCACCAGTAGGACACTAATGGAGTATAGGGGCCACATTTGGATGGCACTAACTGGCAACACTCTTTCCTATTAAAATAGCTTTGCAAGAAAGGGCAGGAGTGTACAATGCTGAGGTGCTGGAAATTGCTTGGCACCAGTAGGACACTAATGGAGTATAGTAGCCACTTTTTGGATGGCACTAAATGGCAGGACTCTTTGCTATTAAATAGCTTTGCAAAAAAGGGCAGCAGGGTACAATGCAGAGTTGGTGGGACTTGCTTGGCACAAGTGGGACACTAATGGAGTACAGCAGCCACTTTTTGGATGGCACTAACTGGCAGCACTCTTTGCTATTAAAATAGCTTTGCAAAAAAGGGCAGCAGGGTACAATGCAGAGGTGCTGGAAAATGCTTGGCACCTGTAGGACACTAATGTAGTATAGCAGCCACTTTTTGGATGGCACTAACTGGCAGCACTTTTTCTTATTACAATAGCTTTGCAAAAAAGGGCAGCAGGGTACAATGCAGGGGTGGTGGGACTTGCCTGGCACAAGTGGTACACTAATGGAGTACAGCAGACACTTTTTGGATGGCACTAAGTGGCAGCACACTTTGCTATTAAAATAGCTTTGCAAAAAAGGGCAGCAGGGTACAAGGCAGAGGTGCTGGAAAATGCTTAGCACCAGTAGGACACTAAAGGAGTATAGGAGCCACTTTTTGGATGGCGCTAATTGGAAGCACTCTTTGCTAATAAAATAGCTTTGCAAAAAAGGGCAGCAGGGTACAATGCAGAGGTGGTGGGACTTGCTTGGCACAAGTCGGACACAAATGGAGAGGAGCAGCCACATTTTTGATGGCACTAAGTGGCAGCACGCTTTGCTATTAAAATAGCTTTGCAAGAAAGGGCAGCAGGGAACAATGCAGAGGTGCTGGAAAATGCTTGGCACCAGTAGGACACTAATGGAGTATAGGAGCCACTTTCTGGATGGCACTAACTGGCAACACTCTTTGCTATTAAAATAGCTTTGCAAAAAAGGGCAGGAGTGTACAATGCAGAGGTGCTGGAAAATGCTTGGCACCAGTAGGACACTAATGGAGTATAGCAGCCATATTTTGGATGGCACTAACTGGCAGCACTCTTTCCTATTAAAATAGCTTTGCAAAAAAGGGCAGCAGGATACAATGCTGAGGTTGTGGGACTTTCTTGGCACAAGTGGGACACTAATGGAATACAGCAGCCACTTTTTGGATGGCACTAACTGGCTGCACTTTTTGCTAATAAAATAGCTTTGCAAAAAAGGGCAGCAGGGTACAATGCAGAGGTGCTGGAAAATGCTTGGCACCAGTAGGACACTAATGAAGTATAGCAGTCACTTTTTGGATGGCACTAACTGGCAGCACTCTTTCCTATTACAATAGCTTTGCAAAAAAGGGCAGGAGGGTACAATACAGAGGTGGTTTGACTTGCTTGGCACAAGTGGGACACTAATGGAGTACAGCAGCCACTTTTTGGATGGCACTAACTGGCAGCACTCTTTGCTTTTAAAATAGCTTTGCAAAAAAGAGCAGCAGGGTACAATGCAGAGGTGCTGGGAAATGCTTGGCACCAGAAGGACACTAATGGAGTATAGCAGCCACTTTTTGGATGGCACTAACTGGCAGCACTTTTTCTTTTTACAATAGCTTTGCAAAAAAGGGCAGCAGGGTACAATGCAGAGGTGCTGGAAAAGGCTTGGCAACAGTAGGACACTAATGGAGTATAGCAGCCACTTTTTGGATGGCACTAACTGGCAGCACTTTTTCCTATTAAAATAGCTTTGCAAAAAGGGCAGCAGGGTACAATGCAGAGGTGGTGGGACTTGCTTGGCACAAGTGGGACATAAATGGAGTACAGCAGCCACTTTTTTGATGGCACTAAGTGGCAGCACTCTTTGCTATTAAAATAGCTTTGCAAAAAAGGGCAGCAGGGTACAATGCAGAGGTGGTGGGACTTGCTTGTCACAAGTGGGACACTAATGGCATACAGCAGCCACTTTTTGGATGGCACTAACTGGCAGCACTCTTTGCTATTAAAATAGCTTTGCAAAAAAAGGCAAGAGGGTACAATGCAGAGGTGGTGGGACTTGCTTGGCAGAAGTGGGATATAAATGGAGTACAGCAGCCACTTTTTTGATGGCACTAAGTGGCAACACTTTATATTATTAAAATAGCTTTGCAAAAAAGGGCAGCAGGGTACAATGCAGAGGTGCTGGAAATTGCTTGGCACCAGTGGGACACTAATGGAGTACAGCAGCCACTTTTTGGATGCACTAAATGGCAGCACTCTTTGCTATTAAATAGCTTTGCAAAAAAGGGCAGCAGGGTACAATGCAGAGTTGGTGGGACTTGCTTGGCACAAGTGGGACACTAATGGAGTACAGCAGCCATTTTTTGGAAGGCACTAACTGGCAGCACTCTTTGCTATTAAAATAGCTTTGGAAAAAAGGGCAGCAGGGTACAATGCAGAGGTGGTGGGACTTGTTTGGCACAAGTGGGACACAAATGGAAAACAGCAGCCACTTTATGGATGGCACTAACTGGCAGCACTCTTTGCTATTAAAATAGCTTTGCAAAAAAGGGCAGCAGGGTACAATGCAGAGGTGGGTGGGACTTTCTTGGCACAAGTGGGACACTAATAGGATACAGCAGCCACTTTTTGGATGGCACTAACTGGCAGCACTCTTTCCTATTAAAACAGCTTTGTAAAAAAGGGCAGGAGGGTAAAATGCAGAGGTGGTGGGACTTGCTTGGCACAAGTGGGACACAAATGGAGTCCAGCAGCCACTTTTTGGATGGCACTAACTGGCAGCACTCTTTCCTATTAAAACAGCTTTGTAAAAAAGGGCAGGAGGGTAAAATGCAGAGGTGGTGGGACTTGCTTGGCACAAGTGGGACACAAATGGAGTCCAGCAGCCACTTTTTGGATGGCACTAACTGGCAGCACTCTTTGCTATTAAAATAGCTTTGCAAGAAAGGGCAGCAGGGTACAATGCAGAGGTGCTCGAAAATGCTTGGCACCTGTAGGACACTAATGTAGTATAGCAGCCATTTTTGGATGGCACTAACTGGCAGCACTCTTTCCTATTAAAATAGCTTTGCAAGAAAGGGCAGGAGTGTACAATGCTGAGGTGGTGGAAAATGCTGGGCACCAGTAGGAGACTAATGGAGTATAGGGGCCACATTTGGATGGCACTAACTGGCAGCACTCTTTCCTATTAAAATAGCTTTGCAAAAAAGGGCAGTGTACAATGCTGAGGTGCTGGAAATTGCTTGGCACCAGTGGGACACTAATGGAGTACAGCAGCCACTTTTTGGATGGCACTAAATGGCAGCACTCTTTGCTATTAAATAGCTTTGCAAAAAAGGGCAGCAGGGTACAATGCAGAGTTGGTGGGACTTGCTTGGCACAAGTGGGACACTAATGGAGTACAGCAGCCATTTTTTGGAAGGCACTAACTGGGAGCACTCTTTGCTATTAAAATAGCTTTGCAAAAAAGGGCAGGAGGGTACAATGCAGAGGTGGTGGGACTTGCTTGGTACAAGTGGGACACTAATGGAGTACAGCAGCCATTTTTTTATGGCACTAACTGGCAGCACTCTTTGCTATTAAAATAGCTTTGCAAAAAAGGGCAGCAGGGTACAATGCAGAGGTGGTGGAAAATGCTTGGCACTAGTAGGACACTAATGAAGTATAGCAGCCACTTTTTGGATGGCACTAACTGGCAGCACTCTTTCCTATTAAAATAGCTTTGCAAAAAAGGGCAGCAGGATACAATGCAGAGGTGGTGGGACTTGCATGGCACAAGTGGGACACTAATGGAGACAGCAGCCACTTTTTGGATGGCACTAACTGGCAGCACTCTTTCCTATTAAAATAGCTTTGCAAAAAATGGCAGCAGGGTACAATGCAGAGGTGGTGGGACTTTCTTGGCACAAGTGGGACACTAATAGGATACAGCAGCCACTTTTTGGATGGCACTAACTGGCAGCACTCTTTCCTATTAAAACAGCTTTGTAAAAAAGGGCAGGAGGGTAAAATGCAGAGGTGGTGGGACTTGCTTGGCACAAGTGGGACACAAATGGAGTCCAGCAGCCACTTTTTGGATGGCACTAACTGGCAGCACTCTTTGCTATTAAAATAGCTTTGCAAAAAAGGGCAGGAGGGTACAATGCAGAGGTGGTGGGACTTCCTTGGCACAAGTGGGACACTAATGGAGTACAGCAGCCACTTTTTGAATGGCACTAACTGGCAGCACTCTTTGCTATTAAAATAGCTTTGCAAGAAAGGGCAGCAGGGTAGAATGCAGAGGTGCTCGAAAATGCTTGGCACCTGTAGGACACTAATGTAGTATAGCAGCCATTTTTGGATGGCACTAACTGGCAGCACTCTTTCCTATTAAAATAGCTTTGCAAGAAAGGGCAGGAGTGTACAATGCTGAGGTGGTGGAAAATGCTGGGCACCAGTAGGAGACTAATGGAGTATAGGGGCCACATTTGGATGGCACTAACTGGCAGCACTCTTTCCTATTAAAATAGCTTTGCAAAAAAGGGCAGCAGGATACAATGCAGAGGTGGTGGGACTTGCATGGCACAAGTGGGACACTAATGGAGACAGCAGCCACTTTTTGGATGGCACTAACTGGCAGTGTCGCGGGCGGGGAGGAGGGTGTCAGCACACCGCGCTCACCCCTTCTGCTCGGGTCCGGCCGCTGCTCAGTGGTGGCTCGAGCGGTGGGCCGGATCCCGGGGTGTCTCGAGCGGCACTCCTCGCCCGTGAGTGAAAGGGGGTGTTTGATGGGGTTATAGTTCGTGACGCCACCCACGGTTGTGGTGATTGCACCACCGCTGCTCAGTGTGGGGGTCCCGGGGATGGTGATGGGAGCAGCCAGGTGTTGTGTTGCCCCTCCGTGGGTAGGGGTTGGTGATCCCGGGGCCCGGTGAAGAGATGTAAAGTGTAGGGCCTGGAGGGCGCAGGGACGCGGGGGCAGCGCTGTGCCTTGCGGCACTGTGGTACTCACTCAGCCTGAGACACGGACACAGTTTGTACGGTAAACCAACGGCTGGTAGGACGGTCCCACAGACGGCTGCACCTGCACTCCCGGTAGGTGACGGTGACGTCTCTCTTCCTTGCACCTGTGTTGTCTGATGGTATCGGTGGATTCCCTCCGGTTACCCGCTCCCCGACTGCAATCTGGGCCGGAGGAGCTCTACACTTTGCCCGCAGGCGCTGGCCCTGGGGAAACTGGTGCCCTGGCGGTGGCGGTGTCTCCCCGGTAATGGTCGGGCTGTTGCCGTCTATCGGGACTTGGTTGCTGGGGGATCTTCGTCCCCTTCACTGACGGATTCGGCAAATTGGGCGACTCCTAGCCTTGCCGGGGTCCGAGAGGCCCCTGCCCTGGTGCTGACTGTCCTTCGGAACACTGCTCCAGACCACCGGGCACACAGCTAACGGGGTCCTTCCAGGAACTTCCAAACGGTCCCCCTCCGGACAGTCACCGCCGTCGCTGACCTTGCTGTTCTAGCCCTACACACAGCTGGGCTCTCAGGCTTTGCACACTCTCTGCGCTGTCTCCACTTCTTGCTTTCCTCCTTTACTCCTTTTCTTACTTTCACTTCTTGTTGTTTACTCTTACTTTTGCTCCTCACACTTGCCCTACCCGGGCTACTCTCCTTACTCCTGCTCCTCCCTGAGCCTTCTGCCTGGTAACTTCCTGCCTCCAGAGCTGTGAGCTCCTTGGTGGGCGGAGCCAACCGCCTGGCCCACCCCCTGGTGTGCATCAACAGACTCCTGGAGGAAGGCAACAAGGATTTCTGGTTAGCAGATGTGCCTACCTGGAGTGTGGGGTGTGGGTGTTGTGGTGACCTGTGTCCCCTGGCTTGCCCAGGGCGACACATTCCCCCTTAGCAAAATGCAGACCGTCCGCGGGCTGCCGTCCTACACCGGTTTTATTTTTCTGTAAAAAGGGGATAACAGGGTTAAACATAACATAAATACATTTTTAATAACTTCTTCCCAAGACGGGAGGCACATTTACTTAAACGTTGCAACGGTGTACGGTCACGGTTTCCGCTCTCTCCCACCCAAGCAACCTGGCCCTGATGCTGCCCCTAAAACCCAGGCAGCACCCCTTGACCCACAGTCCAGCACAAGTTACCCGAGCGAGATCTGTCCTCCAACCTGCCTCTCCGGAGGCGGTATTGCGGAAAACGGTAACGGTAACCAACATATTTACAAGCCACTAACGTTTGTGGTTGCCCTGCAGAGTTCACGGGCTTGTCCATGGATAGTTCCCATGCATTTAAACGGTCCCCACGGGGACAACGGTGCCGGCTCCAGCCGGTTCAAATCAACAACAATCAGGTGAACTTCGGGTTATTTTCACTTATCATTCTTCTCTAACTTTTAACTTTTTCAAACAAACACACAACACTCTTTTACATTTGCGGGCCCCTCTTACTCATAGAACGGTCTCCCTGTACCTAAGTGGGGGTCTACCTAGGTTGGAACGGGTGGACCTTCGGGGCCCGGTGTCAGTGGTGCTAGACAGTGGGGTAGAGGGAACAATCGGTTCCTCCTCCCTGCTATAGTGTGGGGCAGGCGGAGGTGCAGGGGGGCTGGGTACAGGTTCGTCCCTGGGCACTGGCACTGGTTCTGGCTCACGGTTAACCGCTTCCACTACTTCTTCATCCACGGGTTGTGGGAACAGTATCACTGGAAGTATCACCGCGCCGTTCTGTGTAGGCCAGTTTGCTGGGAAGTCACCCATTACAGTGTGGATTACCTCTGCTACCTTTTCCACTGGTGGAGGAACTGGTACTTCAGCCTCTGCTTTTAACGCTGGGGGGCATTTTTTTAGATGGTCCCGAGAAACTGTGGCCAGGATGCCCCCTTGGTCACGACTGATCTGGTAGGTCTTACCATTGTCCTACTCGGTGGGTTGTATGACGTAGGGGACTTGCTCCCACTGGTCATCCAGTTTGTGGGCTTTTCTCTTCCGTTTCAGCACCACATCTCCTGGCTGGAAAGGACCTGCAGGCGCCTTCTGGTTGAACCGGTGTTCTTGCTGTTCTCGACTTCGACTGAGGTTTTTCTCCACATACTCCTGGATTTGCCGGTACTGGGCCCTCCTCCGACTTTCCCACTCTGCCGTTGAAGGGAGTGCTTCCGGAGCCTCCAACCCCATCTCCAGATCCACCGGCAGGCGGCCAGGCCGAGCCCTCATCAGATACGCTGGGGTGCACTTCGTCGAGCTGGATGGGATATTATTGTACATGTCGACCAGGTCGGGTAACTTTTCCGGCCACATGTTCCGTTCTTCCAGCGGTAGCGTCTTGAGGAGCCCCAGGACCAAGTGGTTGATTTTCTCGCACATGCCGTTGGTTTGGGCGTGGTACGGAGTGGTCCGGATCTTCTTGCAGCCGTACAACTGGCAGAATTCGTGAAACACTTCGGCTTCAAAAGCCGGGCCTTGGTCAGTCAGCACCTTCTCGGGGTACCCATGGGGTCGGCAAAAATAGGCCTGGAACGCTCGAGCAGCGGTTCGACCAGTCAAGTCCTTAACGGGGACTACCACCATAAATCTTGAGTAGTGGTCTACCATGGTCAATGCGTAGGTGTACCCACTTCGGCTAGGGGTGAGTTTGACATGGTCCAGGGCGACCAGCTCCAGCGGCTGATGGGTGACGATGGGATGTAACGGTGCCCTCTGGCTAGTCTCGTCCTTTCTCCTCAGTGTACAAGGACCGCACTCTCGGCACCAGGCTTCCACCGATTCACGCATCCCACTCCAATAGAACCGCTCCCTCAACAGCATCTCCAGCTTCTTTCACCCGAAGTGGCCAGCACCATCATGGTATGCCCGCAGGACAGTAGCAACCTCAGCTTGAGGAACGATCAACTGGCATATTTGCTCATGGGTCTTCGGGTTGATCAGCTCACGGTACAGCCTCCCTTGGTGTAGGTAGAGCCGTTTTCGTTCTTTCCACAAGCGTTGGGCTTCGGCTGGAGCGGCAGGGTCTATTCCCATAGCACCTTGTTCCACCAGGGTCTTGACAAGGCGGACAGCCGGCGCTTGGTCCTGGGCGTCCTGCCACTCTCGACTGGGCCGCGGGTCCAGATCCACCCGTTGCTGACATACTTGTACTCTCTCAGCAGGCGGCTGGTGAAACGCAGGCAACTCAATCTCCTCGAGGTCATCATCCTCACACCCCTCTTCTGATAAATGGGGCATCCGGGAGAGTGCATCTGCATTGATGTTGACACGACCAGCTCGGTACTTTATGGTGAAATCATAGTTGGCTAACCGGGCTACCCACCGCTGCTCCAGCGCGCCCAACTTGGCCGTGTTCAGGTGAGTCAGCGGATTGTTGTCCGTGAAGGCGGTGAATTTTGCTGCCGCCAAATAGTGCCGGAACCGCTCCGTGATAGCCCACACCAACGCCAGTAGCTCGAGCTTGAAAGAGCTATAGTTCTCAGGGTTCCTTTCGGTCGGCCGGAGTTTTCGGCTGGCGTAGGCAATCACCTTCTCCTTTCCATCCTGGACCTGGGATAGGACCGCTCCTAGCCCCACGTTACTGGCGTCCGTGTGGAGGATGAACGGGCGCCCATAGTCAGGGTATGCCAGGACCTCTTCTCCGGTCAAGGCCGCCTTCAACTGGCAAAAGGACTCCTCATGCTTGTCCTCCCACGGCAGTGGGGCTCCCATGGGTCTACCACCTTTGGTCTGTCCCACGAGGAGATCTTGCATGGGGGCAGCCATCTTCGTGTACCCCTTTATAAAGCGCCGATAATACCCCACCAGACCCAGAAACTGCCTTACTTCCCTCACCGTAGTTGGTCTCGGCCAGCTCTGGATGGCAGTGATCTTCTCAGGATCGGGGGCGACACCGTCCGCACTCACCACATGCCCTAGATACTGCACCCGGGGCTTCAGCAGGTGGCATTTCGAGGGCTTCAACTTCATCCCGTACCTAGCAAGGGACGCGAACACCTCGGCCAGGTGCTCCAGATGGGCTTCATACGTCTGGGAATAAACAATCACATCATCCAAGTACAACAGGACGGTCTCGAAGTTTAAATGTCCCAGACAGCACTCCATCAACCGTTGAAAGGTCCCGGGGGCATTACACAGCCCAAACGGCATGCTATTGAATTCGCAGAGCCCCATCGGGGTGGTGAAGGCGGTCTTCTCCCGGTCTTCTGGGGCCACGGCCACTTGCCAGTATCCGCTGGTGAGGTCAAGGGTCGAGAAGTAGTTTGCAGTTCTCAGTGCAGCCAAAGACTCTTCAATACGAGGTAATGGATAGGCATCTTTGTGGGTTATCTGGTTGATCTTCCGGTAGTCCACACACATCCGCATGGTACCATCCTTCTTCTTAACCAGTACCAACGGAGCGGCCCAGGGACTACAGCTGTCCCGAATAACCCCTGCCTCCTTCATATTCCTCAACATATCCTTGGCACACTGGTAATGTGCAGGGGGAATAGGTCTATACCTCTCTTTGATAGGGGGATGTTCACCTGTGGGAATGTGGTGTTGGACCCCCTTGATCTGCCCAAAGTCTAGGGGGTGCTTACTGAAAACCTGTTCGTACTCCTGCACCACCCTGTGTACCCCTGCCCTGTGATGTGTAGGGGTATCATCAGTGCCTACATGTAGCTGTTGATGCCACTCCTTTGTCCCCCCCTGGGGTGGGGAAGTGCTGGTGGTAGGTGGACATGTGGATGGACTGGCTTCATGGATAGTGTGAGGGTCCATGGTGAGCAGCCTGGCGATGGTGGCATACCGGGGAAGCCTGACTTCTTCCTCTCCACAGTTCAGCACTCTCACAGGCACTCTCCCTTTCTTCACATCCACCACCCCTCGGGCGGCCATCACAGTGGGCCAGTGCTCAGAAGGTATGGGCTCCATCATAGCAGGGTAGTCACGCCCCTGAGGCCCTACTGCTGCCCTACACCAGATCATCATCTCACTCCTAGGGGGCACAGTCAATGGAGCAACATCCATCACTCTCACTCCACCAATCTCCCCTCCTGTTGAGCTTACATGCTGGCGGTACATCAGGGCGCGGATTTCACGCTGCACAGCCCTCTGCCGGCTCCCTGCTGCGGTGGCGGCTAGCTGTTGTAATAGGGTTAACACATCAGCCATGCAGTGTTCCATCACATTGGTTCCCAGCACTATTTTCGGGTTATGATCACTGGGTTCATTCATGATCACAATCATACCCTGGTGCTGCAGTTCAGCTTGCCCCACTGTCATAGCCACCTGTTTATACCCCACCTGGGTCAATGGAAGTCCATTAGCGGCAATCAAATTTATACTATTGTCTGGGGGCGCCAGCTCGTCTGTGGCCCAATACTGCTGATACAACGTGTACGGTATGGTAGTTACCTGTGATCCAGTGTCCAAGAGAGCCATCACTGGTATGCCGTCCACAGCCACGGGGATGATAGGGCGGGCCCCGACATATCGGTCTCGCCAGTCCGGGGGGCCACGGTGTTCTACTCCTGAGGATTGGCCCGGGGCCCCAGGGGTTGCTTGTTTAACGGGCACTGTCGGTAATAATGGCCCGGCTTACGGCACTTGTAGCAGATTGGAGGTCTGCTCCGCGGGTTGTTAGCGCTTCTCTGCTGCATCCAGGGAACATCCTCGGGACTGTCAGCAAGCTGTATCTGCGCTGGAGGCTGAGGTCTGGTCAAAGGTTGCAGTGCAGCAAGGATTTTGGCAAGGTCTCCGTCCATGCGACGGACCTGGGCTGCCAGCTCTTCGACGGTGCTGCTTGAGGCTGCAGGCATTACAGAGGTTGGTTTGGCTGAGGCCGCCACAACAGGAGCTGTCTCGACGGGCCACGGGACGGGTTCCAGAACTTCAGCAGCTGGGGGCTGTAGTGCTTTAATGGCCCGCTCCTTTAGCACAGCAAAGTCCACATCAGGGTGTTCCAGGGCCCACAGCCGGAGTTGTTTACGATCCTCAGGGGACCTCATCCCCTGCGCAAATTGCTCCACCAGCATCTTGTTGCTGTCCGCCTCATTAATAGAGTTCACCCGCTTCAGCGTGCGGAGGGCGGTCTGCAGACGTAGAGCATAGTCCCGAATGCTATCCCCAGCTCGTTGCCGGCACTGGTAAAACTGCATCCTCAGCTCAGCTTCAGTCCGGGTCTCGAAGGCAGTCTGTAGCTTCTCAAAGATGGTGGCTACAGAGAGCCGGTCCCCCTCGGCCCAGGTCTCCGCTTCCTGCTCCGCCGCACCGGTTAGCTGACCTAGCACTATCGCCGCTCGTTGCTTATCATTCAGGGGGTACAGCTCCAGCAACGGGTTAATCTTTTTCCGGAAGGCCTGTAGGGCATCCGGTTTCCCATCATACTGCGGTAGCCAGGTAGCTCCGGGCGCATAGGGCAAGGAAAACGGCATGACCTGAGCGAGCGTGGGGGCCGCGGCACCTCCCGCCGGTACAACCGGGACTTGGGCAGGCCCATTCCCATCCGCGGGTGCCGCTGCGGCTGCGACCACCGCTCCTTCGGCGGCTCCGTCGGGCGCAGACATCTTGTTTTCGTCCCCCTTAGCTCTTTCCGGCCCCTCCTCTCTCGGGGCGGAGTTTTGGCCTTCGCGCCTCTACTGCTCGAGAAGACGCTCGAGCGGGAACTTTTCGCGCCAAAGATGGCGACTTCTGCAATTTTTCTGCCGGATACCTCCGGCGGTAACAAGGCGCACCTCTACCTGACGGCAGAGCGGTAAGATCCTGTTCGTGACGCCAAGTTGTCGCGGGCGGGGAGGAGGGTGTCAGCACACCGCGCTCACCCCTTCTGCTCGGGTCCGGCCGCTGCTCAGTGGTGGCTCGAGCAGTGGGCCGGATCCCGGGGTGTCTCGAGCGGCACTCCTCGCCCGTGAGTGAAAGGGGGTGTTTGATGGGGTTATAGTTCGTGACGCCACCCACGGTTGTGGTGATTGCACCACCGCTGCTCAGTGTGGGGGTCCCGGGGATGGTGATGGGAGCAGCCAGGTGTTGTGTTGCCCCTCCGTGGGTAGGGGTTGGTGATCCCGGGGCCCGGTGAAGAGATGTAAAGTGTAGGGCCTGGAGGGCGCAGGGACGCGGGGGCAGCGCTGTGCCTTGCGGCACTGTGGTACTCACTCAGCCTGAGACACGGACACAGTTTGTACGGTAAACCAACGGCTGGTAGGACGGTCCCACAGACGGCTGCACCTGCACTCCCGGTAGGTGACGGTGACGTCTCTCTTCCTTGCACCTGTGTTGTCTGATGGTATCGGTGGATTCCCTCCGGTTACCCGCTCCCCGACTGCAATCTGGGCCGGAGGAGCTCTACACTTTGCCCGCAGGCGCTGGCCCTGGGGAAACTGGTGCCCTGGCGGTGGCGGTGTCTCCCCGGTAATGGTCGGGCTGTTGCCGTCTATCGGGACTTGGTTGCTGGGGGATCTTCGTCCCCTTCACTGACGGATTCGGCAAATTGGGCGACTCCTAGCCTTGCCGGGGTCCGAGAGGCCCCTGCCCTGGTGCTGACTGTCCTTCGGAACACTGCTCCAGACCACCGGGCACACAGCCAACGGGGTCCTTCCAGGAACTTCCAAACGGTCCCCCTCCGGACAGTCACCGCCGTCGCTGACCTTGCTGTTCTAGCCCTACACACAGCTGGGCTCTCAGGCTTTGCACACTCTCTGCGCTGTCTCCACTTCTTGCTTTCCTCCTTTACTCCTTTTCTTACTTTCACTTCTTGTTGTTTACTCTTACTTTTGCTCCTCACACTTGCCCTACCCGGGCTACTCTCCTTACTCCTGCTCCTCCCTGAGCCTTCTGCCTGGTAACTTCCTGCCTCCAGAGCTGTGAGCTCCTTGGTGGGCGGAGCCAACCGCCTGGCCCACCCCCTGGTGTGCATCAACAGACTCCTGGAGGAAGGCAACAAGGATTTCTGGTTAGCAGATGTGCCTACCTGGAGTGTGGGGTGTGGGTGTTGTGGTGACCTGTGTCCCCTGGCTTGCCCAGGGCGACACATTAGCACTCTTTCCTATTTAAATAGCTTTGCAAAAAAGGGCAGCAGGGTACAATGCAGAGGTGGTGGGACTTTCTTGGCACAAGTGGGACACTAATAGGATACAGCAGCCACTTTTTGGATGGCACTAACTGGCAGCACTCTTTGCTATTAAAATAGCTTTGCAAAAAAGGGCAGCAGGGTACAATGCAGAGGTGGTGGAAAATGCTTGGCACTAGTAGGACACTAATGAAGTATAGCAGCCACTTTTTGGATGGTACTAACTGGCAGCACTCTTTCCTATTAAAATAGCTTTGCAAAAAAGGGCAGCAGGATACAATGCAGAGGTGGTGGGACTTCCATGGCACAAGTGGGACACTAATGGAGACAGCAGCCACTTTTTGGATGGCACTAACTGGCAGCACTCTTTCCTATTTAAATAGCTTTGCAAAAAAGGGCAGCAGGGTACAATGCAGAGGTGGTGGGACTTTCTTGGCACAAGTGGGACACTAATAGGATACAGCAGCCACTTTTTGGATGGCACTAACTGGCAGCACTCTTTCCTATTAAAACAGCTTTGTAAAAAAGGGCAGGAGGGTAAAATGCAGAGGTGGTGGGACTTGCTTGGCACAAGTGGGACACTAATTGAGTACAGCAGCCATTTTTTGGATGGCACTAACTGGCAGCATTCTTTGCTATTAAAATAGCTTTGCAAAAAAGGGCAGCAGGGTACAATGCAGAGGTGCTGGAAAATGCTTGGCACCTGTCGGACACTAATGGAGTATAGGAGCCACTTTTTGGATGGCACTAACTGGCAGCACTCTTTGCTATTAAAATAGCTTTGCAAAAAAGGGCAGGAGTGTACAAAGCAGAGGTGCTGGAAAATGCTTGGCACCAGTAGGACACTAATGGAGTATAGCAGCCATTTTTTGGATGGCACTAACTGGCAGCACTCTTTCCTATTAAAATAGCTTTGCAAAAAAGGGCAGCAGTATACAATGCTGAGGTTGTGGGACTTTCTTGGCACAAGTGGGACACTAATGGAATACAGCAGCCACTTTTTGGATGGCACTAACTGGCAGCACTCTTTGCTATTAAAATAGCTTTGCAAAAAAGGGCAGCAGGGTACAATGCAGAGGTGGTGGTACTTGCTTGCACAAGTGGGACACAAATGGAGTACAGCAGCCACTTTTTGGATGGCGCTAATTGGAAGCACTCTGCTATTAAAATAGCTTTGCAAAAAAGGGCAGCAGGTTACAATGCAGAGGTGGTGGGACTTTCTTGGCACAAGTGGGACACTAATAGGATACAGCAGCCACTTTTTGGATGGCACTAACTGGCAGCACTCTTTCCTATTAAAACAGCTTTGTAAAAAAAGGGCAGGAGGGTAAAATGCAGAGGTGGTGGGACTTGCTTGGCACAAGTGAGACACTAATGGAGTACAGCAGCCAATTTTTGGATGGCACTAACTGGCAGCACTCTTTCCTATTAAAATAGCTTTGCAAAAAAGGGCTGCAGGGTACAATGCAGAGGTGCTAGAAAATGCTTGGCACAAGCATTACACTAATGGAGTACAGCAGCCACTTTTTGGATGGCACTAACTGGCAGCCCTCTTTGTTATTAAAATAGCTTTGCAAAAAAGGGCAGCAGGGTACAATGCAGAGGTGGTGGGACTTGCTTGGCACAAGAGGGACACAAATGTAGTACAGCAGCCACTTTTTGGATGGCACTAAGTGGCAACACTCTTTGCTATTAAAATAGCTTTGCAAAAAAGGGCAGCAGGGTACAATGCAGAGGTCGAGGGACTTGCTTGGCACCAGTAGGACACTAATGAAGTATAGCAGCCACTTTTTGGATGGCACTAACTGGCAGCACTCTTTGCTATTAAAATAGCTTTGCAAAAAAGGGCAGCAGGGTACAATGCAGAGGTGGTGGGACTTACTTGGCACAAGTGGGACACAAATGGAAAACAGCAGCCACTTTTTTGATGGCACTAAGTGGCAGCACTCTTTGCTATTAAAATAGCTTTGCAAAAAAGGGCAGCAGGGTACAATGCAGAGGTGGTGGGACTTGCTTGGCACAAGTGGGACACTAATGGAGTACAGCAGCCACTTTTTGAATGGCACTAACTGGCAGCACTCTTTCCTATTAAAATAGCTTTGCAAGAAAGGGCAGCATGGTACAATGTAGAGGTCCTGGAAAATGCTTGGCACCTGTAGGACACTAATGTAGTATAGCAGCCACTTTTTGGATGGCACTAACTGGCAGCACTCTTTCCTATTAAAATAGCTTTGCAAAAAAGAGCTGGAGGGTACAATGCAGAGGTGGTGGGACTTGCTTGGCACAAGTGGGACACAAATGGAGTACAGCAGCCACTTTTTGAATGGCACTAACTGGCAGCACTCTTTGCTATTAAAATAGCTTTGCAAAAAAGGGCAGGAGGGTACAATGCAGAGGTGGTGGGACTTGCTTGGTACAAGTGGGACACTAATGGAGTACAGCAGCCATTTTTTTGATGGCACTAACTGGCAGCACTCTTTGCTATTAAAATAGCTTTGCAAAAAAGGGCAGCAGGGTACAATGCAGAGCTGGTGGAAAATGCTTGGCACTAGTAGGACACTAATGAAGTATAGCAGCCAGTTTTTGGATGGCACTAACTGGCAGCACTCTTTCCTATTAAAATAGCTTTGCAAAAAAGGGCAGCAGGATACAATGCAGAGGTGGTGGGACTTGCATGGCACAAGTGGGACACTAATGGAGACAGCAGCCACTTTTTGGATGGCACTAACTGGCAGCACTCTTTCCTATTAAAATAGCTTTGCAAAAAAGGGCAGCAGGGTACAATGCAGAGGTGGTGGGACTTGCTTGGCACAAGTGGGACACAAATGGAGTACAGCAGCCACTTTTTGGATGGCGCTAATTGGAAGCACTCTTTGCTATTAAAATAGCTTTGCAAGAAAGGGCAGCAGGGTACAATGCAGAGGTGCTGGAAAAGGCTTGGCAACAGTAGGACACTAATGGAGTATAGCAGCCACTTTTTGGATGGCACTAACTGCCAGCACTCTTTGCTATTAAAATAGCTTTGCAAAAAAGGGCAGGAGTGTACAAAGCAGAGGGGCTGGAAAATGCTTGGCACCAGTAGGACACTAATAGAGTATAGCAGCCACTTTTTGGATGGCACTAACTGGCAGCACTTTTTCCTATTAAAATAGCTTTGCAAAAAAGTGCAGCAGGGTACAATGCAGAGGTGGTGGAACTTGCTTGGCACAAGTGGGACATAAATGGAGTACAGCAGCCACATTTTTGATGGCACTAAGTGGCATCACTCTTTGCTATTAAATAGCTTTGCAAAAAAGGGCAGCAGGGTACAATGCAGAGTTGGTGGGACTTGCTTGGCACAAGTGGGACACTAATGGAGTACAGCAGCCATTTTTTGGATGGCACTAACTGGCAGCATTCTTTGCTATTAAAATAGCTTTGCAAAAAAGGGCAGCAGGGTACAATGCAGAGGTGCTGGAAAATGCTTGGCACCTGTCGGACACTAATGGAGTATAGCAGCCACTTTTTGGATGGCACTAACTGGCAGCACTTTTTCTTATTACAATAGCTTTGCAATAAAGGGCAGCAGGGTACAATGCAGGGGTGGTAGGACTTCTTTGGCACAAGTGGGACACTAATAAAGTATAGGAGCCACTTTTTGGATGGCACTAACTGGCAGCACTCTTTGCTATTAAAATAGCTTTGCAAAAAAGGGCAGGAGTGTACAAAGCAGAGGTGCTGGAAAATGCTTGGCACCAGTAGGACACTAATGGAGTATAGCAGTCATTTTTTGGATGGCACTAACTGGCAGCACTCTTTCCTATTAAAATAGCTTTGGAAAAAAGGGCAGCAGGGTACAATGCAGAGGTGGTGGGACTTGCTTGGCACAAGTGGGACACTAATGAGGTACAGCAGCCACTTTTTTGATGGCACTAACTGGCAGCACTCTTTCCTCATAAAATAGCTTTGCAAAAAAGGGCAGCAGGGTACAAAGCAGAGGTGGTGGTACTTGCTTGCACAAGTGGGACACAAATGGAGTACAGCAGCCACTTTTTGGATGGCGCTAATTGGAAGCACTCTTTGCTATTAAAATAGCTTTGCAAAAAAGGGCAGCAGGGTACAATGCAGAGGTGGTGGGACTTGCTTGGCACAAGTGGGACACAAATGGAGTACAGCAGCCACTTTTTGGATGGCACTAACTGGCAGCACTCTTTGCTATTAAAATAGCTTTGCAAAAAAAGGAAGGAGGGTACAATGCAGAAGTGGTGGGACTTGCTTGGCACAAGTGGGACACTAATGGAGTACAGCAGCCACTTTTTGGATGGCACTAACTGGCAGCCCTCTTTGTTTTTAAAATAGCTTTGCAAAAAAGGGCAGCAGGGTACAATGCAGAGGTGGTGGGACTTGCTTGGCACAAGAGGGACACAAATGTAGTACAGCAGCCACTTTTTGGATGGCACTAAGTTACATCACTCTTTGCTATTAAAATAGCTTTGCAAAAAAGGGCAGCAGGATACAATGCAGAGGTGGTGGGACTTGCTTGGCACAAGTGGGACACAAATGGAAAACAGCAGCCACTTTTTTGATGGCACTAAGTGGCAGCACTCTTTGCTATTAAAATAGCTTTGCAAAATGGCAGCAGGGTACAATGCAGAGGTGGTGGGACTTGATTGGCACAAGTGAAACACTAATGGAGTACAGCAGCCACTTTTTGAATGGCACTAACTGGCATCACTCTTTCCTATTAAAATAGCTTTGCAAGAAAGGGCAGCAGGGTACAATGCAGAGGTGCTGGAAAATGCTTGGCACCTGTAGAACACTAATGTAGTATAGCAGCCACTTTTTGGATGGCACTAACTGGCAGCACTCTTTCCTATTAAAATAGCTTTGCAAAAAAGAGCTGGAGGGTACAATGCAGAGGTGGTGGGACTTGCTTGGCACAAGTGGGACACAAATGGAGTACAGCAGCCACTTTTTGAATGCCACTAACTGGCAGCACTCTTTGCTATTAAAATAGCTTTGCAAAAAAGGGCAGCAGGGTACAATGCAGAAGAGGTGGAAAATGCTTGGCACTAGTAGGACACTAATGAAGTATAGCAGCCACTTTTTGGATGGCACTAACTGGCAGCACTCTTTCCTATTAAAATAGCTTTGCAAAAAAGGGCAGCAGGATACAATGCAGAGGTGGTGGGACTTGCATGGCACAAGTGGGACACTAATGGAGACAGCAGCCACTTTTTGGATGGCACTAACTGGCAGCACTCTTTCCTATTAAAATAGCTTTGCAAAAAAGGGCAGCAGGGTACAATGCAGAGGTGGTGGGACTTGCTTGGCACAAGTGGGACACAAATGGAGTACAGCAGCCACTTTTTGGATGGCACTAACTGGCAGCACTCTGTGCTATTAAAATAGCTTTGCAAAAAAGGGCAGCAGGGTACAATGCAGAGGTGCTGGAAAAGGCTTGGCAACAGTAGGACACTAATATAGTATAGCAGCCACTTTTTGGATGGCACTAACTGGCAGCACTTTTTCCTATTAAAATAGCTTTGCAAAAAATGGCAGCAGGGTACAATGCAGAGGTGGTGGGACCTGCTTGGCACAAGTGGGACATAAATGGAGTACAGCAGCCACATTTTTGATGGCACTAAGTGGCAGCACTCTTTGCTATTAAAATAGCTTTGCAAAAAAGGGCAGCAGGGTACAATGCAGAGGTGCTGGAAAATGCTTGGCACCAGTAGGACACTAAAGGAGTATAGGAGCCACTTTTTGGATGGCACTAACTGGCAGCACTCTTTGCTATTAAAATAGCTTTGCAAGAAAGGGCAGCAGGATACAATGCTGAGGTTGTGGGACTTTCTTGGCACAAGTAGGACACTAATGGAATACAGCAGCCACTTTTTGGATGGCACTAACTGGCAGCACTCTTTGCTATTAAAATAGCTTTGCAAAAAAGGGCAGCAGGGTACAATGCGGAGGTGCTGGAAAAAGCTTGGCACCAGTAGTACACTAATGAAGTATAGCAGCCACTTTTTGGATGGCACTAACTGGCAGCACTCTTTCCTATTAAAATAGCTTTGCAAAAAAGGGCAGCAGGGTACAATGCAGAGGTGGTGGGACTTGCTTGGCACAAGTGGGACACTAATGAGGTACAGCAGCCACTTTTTGGATGGCACTAACTGGCAGCACTCTTTCCTCATAAAATAGCTTTGCAAAAAAGGGCAGCAGGGTACAAAGCAGAGGTGGTGGTACTTGCTTGCACAAGTGGGAAACAAATGGAGTACAGCAGCCACTTTTTGGATGGCACTAACTGGCAGCACTCTTTGCTATTAAAATAGCTTTGCAAAAAAGGGAAGGAGGGTACAATGCAGAGGTGGTGGGACTTGCTTGGCACAAGTGGGACACTAATGGAGTACAGCAGCCACTTTTTGGATGGCACTAACTGGCAGCACTCTTTCCTATTAAAATAGCTTTGCAAAAAAGGGCAGCAGGGTACAATGCAGAGGTGCTAGAAAATGCTTGGCACCAGTATTACACTAATGGAGTACAGCAGCCACTTTTTGGATGGCACAAACTGGCAGCCCTCTTTGTTATTAAAATAGCTTTGCAAAAAAGGGCAGCAGGGTA
The DNA here is from genome assembly GCF_048569485.1 of Anomaloglossus baeobatrachus. Taxonomy (NCBI): domain Eukaryota; kingdom Metazoa; phylum Chordata; class Amphibia; order Anura; family Aromobatidae; genus Anomaloglossus; species Anomaloglossus baeobatrachus. Next base: position 155,316,607 of record NC_134356.1, read on the forward strand.
CAATGCAGAGGTGGTGGGACTTGCTTGGCACAAGTGGGACACAAATGGAGTACAGCAGCCACTTTTTGGATGGCGCTAATTGGAAGCACTCTTTGCTATTAAAATAGCTTTGCAAAAAAGGGCAGCAGGGTACAATGCAGAGGTGCTGGAAAAGGCTTGGCAACAGTAGGACACTAATAGAGTATAGCAGCCACATTTTGGATGGCACTAACTGGCAGCACTTTTGCCTATTAAAATAGCTTTGCAAAAAAGGGCAGCAGGGTACAATGCAGAGGTGGTGGGTTTTGCTTGGCACAAGTGGGACATAAATGGAGTACAGCAGCCACTTTTTTGATGGCACTAAGTGGCACCACTCTTTGCTATTAAAATAGCTTTGCAAAAAAGGGCAGCAGGGTACAATGCAGAGGTGGTGGGACTTGCTTGGCAGAAGTGGGACACTAAAGGCGTACAGCAGCCACTTTTTGGATGGCACTAACTGGCAGCACTCTTTGCTATTAAAATAGCTTTTCAAAAAAGGGCAATAGGGTACAATGCAGAGGTGGTGGGACTTGCTTGACACAAGTGGGACACTAATGAGGTACAGCAGCCACTTTTTGGATGGCACTAACTGACAGCACTCTTTCCTAATAAAATAGCTTTGCAAAAAACGGGCAGCAGGGTACAATGCAGAGGTGGTGGTACTTGCTTGCACAAGTGGGACACAAATGGAGTACAGCAGCCACTTATTTTTATGGCGCTAATTGGAAGCACTCTTTGCTATTAAAATAGCTTTGCAAAAAAGGGCAGCAGGGTACAATGCAGAGGTGCTGGAAAAGGCTTGGCAACAGTAGGACTCTAATGGAGTATAGCAGCAACTTTTTGGATGGCACTAACTGGCAGCACTTTTTTTTATTAAAATAGCTTTGCAAAAAAGGGCAGCAGGGTACAATGCAGAGGTGGTGGGACTTGCTTGGCACAAGTGGGACATAAATGGAGTACAGCAGCCACATTTTTGATGGCACTAAGTGGCAGCACTCTTTGCTATTAAAATAGCTTTGCAAAAAAGGGCAGCAGGGTACAATGCAGAGGTGCTGGAAAATGCTTGGCACCAGTAGGACACTAATGGAGTATAGGAGCCACTTTTTGGATGGCACTAACTGGCAGCACTCTTTGCTATTAAAATAGCTTTGCAAGAAAGGGCAGCAGGATACAATGCTGAGGTTGTGGGACTTTCTTGGCACAAGTGGGACACTAATGGAATACAGCAGCCACTTTTTGGATGGCACTAACTGGCAGCACTCTTTGCTATTAAAATAGCTTTGCAAAAAAGGGCAGCAGGGTACAATGCGGAGGTGCTGGAAAATGGTTGGCACCAGTAGGACACTAATGAAGTATAGCAGCCACTTTTTGGATGGCACTAACTGGCAGCACTCTTTCCTATTAAAATAGCTTTGCAAAAAAGGGCAGCAGGGTACAATGCAGAGGTGGTGGGACTTGCTTGGCACAAGTGGGACACTAATGAGGTACAGCAGCCACTTTTTGGATGGCACTAACTGGCAGCACTCTTTCCTCATAAAATAGCTTTGCAAAAAAGGGCAGCAGGGTACAAAGCAGAGGTGGTGGTACTTGCTTGCACAAGTGGGACACAAATGGAGTACAGCAGCCACTTTTTGGATGGCACTAACTGGCAGCACTCTTTGCTATTAAAATAGCTTTGCAAAAAAGGGAAGGAGGGTACAATGCAGAGGTGGTGGGACTTGCTTGGCACAAGTGGGACACTAATGGAGTACAGCAGCCACTTTTTGGATGGCACTAACTGGCAGCACTCTTTCCTATTAAAATAGCTTTGCAAAAAAGGGCAGCAGGGTACAATGCAGAGGTGCTAGAAAATGCTTGGCACCAGTATTACACTAATGGAGTACAGCAGCCACTTTTTGGATGGCACAAACTGGCAGCCCTCTTTGTTATTAAAATAGCTTTGCAAAAAAGGGCAGCAGGGTACAATGCAGAGGTGGTGGGACTTGCTTGGCACAAGTGGGACACAAATGGAGTACAGCAGCCACTTTTTGGATGGCGCTAATTGGAAGCACTCTTTGCTATTAAAATAGCTTTGCAAAAAAGGGCAGCAGGGTACAATGCAGAGGTGCTGGAAAAGGCTTGGCAACAGTAGGACACTAATAGAGTATAGCAGCCACTTTTTGGATGGCACTAACTGGCAGCACTTTTGCCTATTAAAATAGCTTTGCAAAAAAGGGCAGCAGGGTACAATGCAGATGTGGTGGGTTTTGCTTGCCACAAGTGGGACATAAATGGAGTACAGCAGCCACTTTTTTGATGGCACTAAGTGGCACCACTCTTTGCTATTAAAATAGCTTTGCAAAAAAGGGCAGCAGGGTACAATGCAGAGGTGGTGGGACTTGCTTGGCAGAAGTGGGACACTAAAGGCGTACAGCAGCCACTTTTTGGATGGCACTAACTGGCAGCACTCTTTGCTATTAAAATAGCTTTGCAAAAAAGGGCAATAGGGTACAATGCAGAGGTGGTGGGACTTGCTTGACACAAGTGGGACACTAATGAGGTACAGCAGCCACTTTTTGGATGGCACTAACTGGCAGCACTCTTTCCTAATAAAATAGCTTTGCAAAAAACGGGCAGCAGGGTACAATGCAGAGGTGGTGGTACTTGCTTGCACAAGTGGGACACAAATGGAGTACAGCAGCCACTTATTTTTATGGCGCTAATTGGAAGCACTCTTTGCTATTAAAATAGCTTTGCAAAAAAGGGCAGCAGGGTACAATGCAGAGGTGCTGGTAAAGGCTTGGCAACAGTAGGACTCTAATGGAGTATAGCAGCAACTTTTTGGATGGCACTAACTGGCAGCACTTTTTTTTATTAAAATAGCTTTGCAAAAAAGGGCAGCAGGGTACAATGCAGAGGTGGTGGGACTTGCTTGGCACAAGTGGGACATAAATGGAGTACAGCAACCACATTTTTGATGGCACTAAGTGGCAGCACTCTTTGCTATTAAAATAGCTTTGCAAAAAAGGGCAGCAGGGTACAATGCAGAGGTGCTGGAAAATGCTTGGCACCAGTAGGACACTAATGGAGTATAGGAGCCACTTTTTGGATGGCACTAACTGGCAGCACTCTTTGCTATTAAAATAGCTTTGCAAAAAAGGGCAGGAGTGTACAAAGCAGAGGTGCTGGAAAATGCTTGGCACCAGTAGGACACTAATGGAGTATAGCAGCCATTTTTTGGATGGCACTAACTGGCAGCACTCTTTCCTATTAAAATAGCTTTGCAAAAAAGGGCAGTAGGGTACAATGCTGAGGTTGTGGGACTTTCTTGGCACAAGTGGGACACTAATGGAATACAGCAGCCACTTTTTGGATGGCACTAACTGGCAGCACTCTTTGCTATTAAAATAGCTTTGCAAAAAAGGGCAGCAGGGTACAATGCAGAGGTGCTGGGACTTGCTTGGCACAAGTGGGACACTAATGAGGTTCAGCAGCCACTTTTTGGATGGCATTAACTGGCAGCACTCTTTCCTCATAAAATAGCTTTGCAAAAAAGGGCAGAAGGGTACAAAGCAGAGGTGGTGGTACTTGCTTGCACAAGTGGGACACAAATGGAGTACAGCAGCCACTTTTTGGATGGCACTAATTGGAAGCACTCTTTGCTATTAAAATAGCTTTGCAAAAAAGGGCAGCAGTGTACAATGCAGAGGTGGTGGGACTTTCTTGGCACAAGTGGGACACTAATAGGATACAGCAGCCACTTTTTGGTTGGCACTAACTGGCAGCACTCTTTCCTATTAAAACAGCTTTGTAAAAAAAGGGCAGGAGGGTAAAATGCAGAGGTGGTGGGACTTGCTTGGCACAAATGGGACACAAATGGAGTACAGCAGCCACTTTTTGGATGGCACTAACTGGCAGCACTCTTTGCTATTAAAATAGCTTTGCATAAAAGGGAAGGAGGGTACAATGCAGAGGTGGTGGGACTTGCTTGGCACAAGTGGGACACTAATGGAGTACAGCAGCCACTTTTTGGATGGCACTAACTGGCAGCACTCTTTCCTATTAAAATAGCTTTGCAAAAAAGGGCAGCAGGGTACAATGCAGAGGTGCTAGAAAATGCTTGGCACCAGCATTACACTAATGGAGTACAGCAGCCACTTTTTGGATGGCACTAACTGGCAGCTCTTTTTTTTATTAAAATAGCTTTGCAAAAAAGGGCAGCAGGGTACAATGCAGAGGTGGTGGGACTTGCTTGGCACAAGTGGGACATAAATGGAGTACAGCAACCACATTTTTGATGGCACTAAGTGGCAGCACTCTTTGCTATTAAAATAGCTTTGCAAAAAAGGGCAGCAGGGTACAATGCAGAGGTGCTGGAAAATGCTTGGCACCAGTAGGACACTAATGGAGTATAGGAGCCACTTTTTGGATGGCACTAACTGGCAGCACTCTTTGCTATTAAAATAGCTTTGCAAAAAAGGGCAGGAGTGTACAAAGCAGAGGTGCTGGAAAATGCTTGGCACCAGTAGGACACTAATGGAGTATAGCAGCCATTTTTTGGATGGCACTAACTGGCAGCACTCTTTCCTATTAAAATAGCTTTGCAAAAAAGGGCAGTAGGGTACAATGCTGAGGTTGTGGGACTTTCTTGGCACAAGTGGGACACTAATGGAATACAGCAGCCACTTTTTGGATGGCACTAACTGGCAGCACTCTTTGCTATTAAAATAGCTTTGCAAAAAAGGGCAGCAGGGTACAATGCAGAGGTGCTGGGACTTGCTTGGCACAAGTGGGACACTAATGAGGTTCAGCAGCCACTTTTTGGATGGCACTAACTGGCAGCACTCTTTCCTCATAAAATAGCTTTGCAAAAAAGGGCAGAAGGGTACAAAGCAGAGGTGGTGGTACTTGCTTGCACAAGTGGGACACAAATGGAGTACAGCAGCCACTTTTTGGATGGCACTAATTGGAAGCACTCTTTGCTATTAAAATAGCTTTGCAAAAAAGGGCAGCAGTGTACAATGCAGAGGTGGTGGGACTTTCTTGGCACAAGTGGGACACTAATAGGATACAGCAGCCACTTTTTGGTTGGCACTAACTGGCAGCACTCTTTCCTATTAAAACAGCTTTGTAAAAAAAGGGCAGATGGGTAAAATGCAGAGGTGGTGGGACTTGCTTGGCACAAATGGGACACAAATGGAGTACAGCAGCCACTTTTTGGATGGCACTAACTGGCAGCACTCTTTGCTATTAAAATAGCTTTGCAAAAAAGGGAAGGAGGGTACAATGCAGAGGTGGTGGGACTTGCTTGGCACAAGTGGGACACTAATGGAGTACAGCAGCCACTTTTTGGATGGCACTAACTGGCAGCACTCTTTCCTATTAAAATAGCTTTGCAAAAAAGGGCAGCAGGGTACAATGCAGAGGTGCTAGAAAATGCTTGGCACCAGCATTACACTAATGGAGTACAGCAGCCACTTTTTGGATGGCACTAACTGGCAGCTCTCTTTGTTATTAAAATAGCTTTGCAAAAAAGGGCAGCAGGGTACAATGCAGAGGTGGTGGGACTTGCTTGGCACAAGAGGGACACAAATGTAGTACAGCAGCCACTTTTTGGATGGCACTAAGTGGCATCACTCTTTGCTATTAAAATAGCTTTGCAAAAAAGGGCAGCAGGGTACAATGCAGAGGTGGTGGAAAATGCTTGGCAATAGTAGGACACTAATGAAGTATAGCAGCCACTTTTTGGATGGCACTAACTGGCAGCACTCTTTCCTATTAAAATAGCTTTGCAAAAAAGGGCAGCAGGATACAATGCAGAGGTGGTGGGACTTGCATGGCACAAGTGGGACACTAATGGAGACAGCAGCCATTTTTTTGATGGCACTAACTGGCAGCACTCTTCGCTATTAAAATAGCTTTGCAAAAAAGGGCAGCAGGGTACAATGCAGAGGTGGTGGAAAATGCTTGGCACTAGTAGGACACTAATGAAGTATAGCAGCCACTTTTTGGATGGCACTAACTGGCAGCACTCTTTCCTATTAAAATAGCTTTGCAAAAAAGGGCAGCAGGATACAATGCAGAGGTGGTGGGACTTGCATGGCACAAGTGGGACACTAATGGAGACAGCAGCCACTTTTTGGATGGCACTAACTGGCAGCACTCTTTCCTATTAAAATAGCTTTGCAAAAAAGGGCAGCAGGGCACAATGCAGAGGTGGTGGGACTTGCTTGGCACAAGTGGGACACAAATGGAGTACAGCAGCCACTTTTTGGATGGCATTAACTGGCAGCACTCTGTGCTGTTAAAATAGCTTTGCAAAAAAGGGCAGCAGGGTACAATGCAGAGGTGCTGGAAAAGGCTTGGCAACAGTAGGACACTAATATAGTATAGCAGCCACTTTTTGGATGGCACTAACTGGCAGCACTTTTTCCTATTAAAATAGCTTTGCAAAAAAGGGCAGCAGGGTACAATGCAGAGGTGGTGGGACTTGCTTGGCACAAGTGGGACATAAATGGAGTACAGCAGCCACATTTTTGATGGCACTAAGTGGCAGCACTCTTTGCTATTAAAATAGCTTTGCAAAAAAGGGCAGCAGGGTACAATGCAGAGGTGCTGGAAAATGCTTGGCACCAGTAGGACACTAATGGAGTATAGGAGCCACTTTTTGGATGGCACTAACTGGCAGCACTCTTTGCTATTAAAATAGCTTTGCAAAAAAGGGCAGGAGTGTACAAAGCAGAGGTGCTGGAAAATGCTTGGCACCAGTAGGACACTAATGGAGTATAGCAGCCATTTTTTGGATGGCACTAACTGGCAGCACTCTTTCCTATTAAAATAGCTTTGCAAGAAAGGACAGCAGGATACAATGCTGAGGTTGTGGGACTTTCTTGGCACAAGTGGGACACTAATGGAATACAGCAGCCACTTTTTGGATGGCACTAACTGGCAGCACTCTTTGCTATTAAAATAGCTTTGCAAAAAAGGGCAGCAGGGTACAATGCGGAGGTGCTGGAAAATGCTTGGCACCAGTAGGACACTAATGAAGTATAGCAGCCACTTTTTGGATGGCACTAACTGGCAGCATTCTTTCCTATTAAAATAGCTTTGCAAAAAAGGGCAGCAGGGTACAATGCAGAGGTGGTGGGACTTGCTTGGCACAAGTGGGACACTAATGAGGTACAGCAGCCACTTTTTGGATGGCACTAACTGGCAGCACTCTTTCCTCATAAAATAGCTTTGCAAAAAAGGGCAGCAGGGTATAAAGCAGAGGTGGTGGTACTTGCTTGCACAAGTGGGACACAAATGGAGTACAGCAGCCACTTTTTGGATGGCACTAACTGGCAGCACTGTTTGCTATTAAAATAGCTTTGCAAAAAAGGGAAGGAGGGTACAATGCAGAGGTGCTAGAAAATGCTTGGCACCAGTATTACAATAATGGAGTACAGCAGCCACTTTTTGGATGGCACTAACTGGCAGCACTCTTTCCTATTAAAATAGCTTTGCAAAAAAGGGCAGCAGGGTACAATGCAGAGGTGCTAGAAAATGCTTGGCACCAGTATTACACTAATGGAGTACAGCAGCCACTTTTTGGATGGCACTAACTGGCAGCCCTCTTTGTTATTAAAATAGCTTTGCAAAAAAGGGCAGCAGGGTACAATGCAGAGGTGGTGGGACTTGCTTGGCACAAGTGGGACACAAATGGAGTACAGCAGCCACTTTTTGGATGGCGCTAATTGGAAGCACTCTTTGCTATTAAAATAGCTTTGCAAAAAAGGGCAGCATGGTACAATGCAGAGGTGCTGGAAAAGGCTTGGCAACAGTAGGACACTAATAGAGTATAGCAGCCACTTTTTGGATGGCACTAACTGGCAGCACTTTTGCCTATTAAAATACTTTGCAAAAAAGGGCAGCAGGGTACAATGCAGAGGTGGTGGGTTTTGCTTGGCACAAGTGGGACATAAATGGAGTACAGCAGCCACTTTTTTGATGGCACTAAGTGGCAGCACTCTTTGCTATTAAAATAGCTTTGCAAAAAAGGGCAGCAGGGTACAATGCAGAGGTGGTGGGACTTGCTTGGCAGAAGTGGGACACTAATGGCATATAGCAGCCACTTTTTGGATGGCACTATCTGGCAGCACTCTTTGCTATTAAAATAGCTTTGCAAAAAAGGGCAATAGGGTACAATGCAGAGGTGGTGGGACTTGCTTGACACAAGTGGGACACTAATGAGGTACAGCAGCCACTTTTTGGATGGCACTAACTGGCAGCACTCTTTCCTAATAAAATAGCTTTGCAAAAAAGGGCAGCAGGGTACAATGCAGAGGTGGTGGTACTTGCTTGCACAAGTGGGACACAAATGGAGTACAGCAGCCACTTATTGGATGGCGCTAATTGGAAGCACTCTTTGCTATTAAAATAGCTTTGCAAAAAAGGGCAGCAGGGTACAATGCAGAGGTGCTGGAAAAGGCTTGGCAACAGTAGGACTCTAATGGAGTATAGCAGCCACTTTTTGGATGGCACTAACTGGCTGCACTTTTTTTTATTAAAATAGCTTTGCAAAAAAGGGCAGCAGGGTACAATACAGAGGTGGTGGGACTTGCTTGGCACAAGTGGGACATAAATGGAGTACAGCAACCACATTTTTGATGGCACTAAGTGGCAGCACTCTTTGCTATTAAAATAGCTTTGCAAAAAAGGGCAGCAGGGTACAATGCAGATGTGGCACCCCAGGGTTGCCACAGTAACAACACAAAGGGTTAACTCCCCACACACAACACCAAGACCTCCTGGCCAGAAGGGGGAGACCAAGCTGCTTCCCTGTACATTCTGCTGGGGGGGAGGAAATGGTCAGAAGTAGTTTCAGTTTGAAAGTTCAGTGCAGAGCACTGAGGAGAAAGGATCTGTAGGTTGGAAGCTGGCTTTAGCTCACCTCAGGATCCACTGACCAATTCCAGGCCTAGCTGAGGGTCTGAGGGAAGGAGAAAGAGTACACAGAGGAACATTCCTGGGAGACAGAGCATTGCAGAGCTCATCCCCAGTGGAGCACACAGAACGGATGCTGGATCCGAGACTGCAGGTTACATACTGCACAGTTACCACCAGAGAAGTGAAGATTCCAGATCTTTCACCTGTACCACAGACACAAGCAACAAGCGCAGAGTTCAGGAACATACTAGTAAGGACTCGAGTTGCCTGTCAGGTCGGTACCGAGGAGCACAGAGCCAGCTGCATAGTTCACACAGCAGCAGGGCCACAGACACACAGTGCAGGCAAGGAAGCCAAAACGGCCCGGCTGGGTGGGAGAAACCCTGAACCCCTCACAGACTCCGTGGACAGTACTCTGCTGAATGCCATCTACAGTAAAGGACAAAGAAACTGCAAAACCGTGAGTCTGCCTGTTTATTGTGCTCGTGTCCTGCTCCCCCCCCATAGACTAACACACTGCCCCGGGGAAAAGGCTCTACCCGTGGGGAGCCGTCCCATCTCAAGCTGCTTCCCATCACCCCCGGAGGTTCTGCAGCAGCGGTGGTCATCTCTGATCACATTCCACGGGTGGCGTCACGAACATAACCCCCCCCTTTTATTGTGGAACCAGGGAGCACAGACCGGGTCACGACACCGTGATCCCCTTTCCAGAAGCGACCCCTTGGCCCGGTTCTGGGTATCTCCTTAACCCCTGGTGACACAACTTTGGCGTCACGAACAGGATGCGGACTGGACCCGGCTGCAACCCGGGTGACGTGCGCCTGTAAAGACTTATTGCATCGCATAAAAGACTTGCACTGTGAATTGTTGCAACAAAGAACGGACTTTAAACTTTGCAAAGATACCTGGAAAAATCCAAAAACATCATTGGTAAAATTTTCCAGGCGCCATCTTTAATCACGCCATTACCTGCTACGCGCGGGAAAACATTGCGCTTAAACTAAGACTCCGCCCACTGCTTGCAGAGGAGGTGCGCTCGGTGCTGCAACCCGAACGAAAACGCAGAAAAGTGTCCCAGGCTTGCTGTCAAGAAGACTGGTGAAATTAACTAAGGGGGCGCAAAGATGTCGCAGCAGGGGGACGCTGTTGTACCCGGCGGTGCAGCGGCACCTATCATGCCGTTCCTGATGCCGTACACCCCGGGTGCAGTGTGGCTGCCGCAGTACTCAGGTGAGCCCAACACACTTAATGACTTTATCGGAAAGCTAAAAATCTACTACAGCATGTACCCCCTGACAGAAGCTCAGCGTGTTGGTATGCTTATGGGACAGTTAACTGGCAATGCCCAGCGGGAGGTTACATCCTGGCCGGACGATGCAAAAGACACTGTAGAGCATATAATAGCTGGACTAAAAGCAGCTTTTGAATCCACTGCTGGCAGCCGGGCTAAAATGAGGTTCTTTGGATGCAAGCAAAAACCTAGAGAGAGCGCAAGAGACTTTGCCTTAAACTTGCAGGAGGCGCTCAGAGCACTTAAATTAGCAGAACCTGCCTTAGCCCCTGGAGCAGATAAGCTGCTGATAGACCAATTCCTGGATGGACTCTCATCCCCTTCCCACCGGGGACAACTGAGCATGATGGTGATCCAGGATCCAGGACTAACATTTGCCCAGCTAAAGGATAGAGCCATCCGCCTCCAGCAGGTGGAGGAGCCGCAGGATATAGACTCTGTTCAACACCTTACAGTGGCACCCCAGCAGCCAGTAGTGCCAGTGACATCGGCCATGTCAGCCGCTGCTGCTAACCACCTGGAGCCGATCACTAATGAGGCTCTACATCAAAAGCTTGAAGCCCTTACAGACACTGTTGCTTCCATGGCTAGAATCGTCCAGGAGCTGCGTGGATCCAAGTCTGCACCCAAGATTGAGCTGGCGACCAGCAAGGAGGATGTCCCATGGATGAGGCCTAGGAGATACCAAGCGACGAGAGGACGACCCAGCGACCGCTATCAGCCGGATGGACAGCCCATTTGCCGCCGTTGCAAGGAACCAGGTCACTTTGCCCGTGAATGTGCTTTAAATGGGGATCCCCTGGGGAGGCGGGCCGCTCCTCAGGAATGAACTCTCAAGGTCCCTCACCCTGGCACGACAAGTATGTGGGAGGACGTCCAGTCATCCCCATCGTGCTGGATGGCATTCCGCTCAACGCCTTGCTGGACACTGGTTCCCAAATAACATCAATTCCGCATGTCCTTTATAAGAGGTACTGGGCTGATTCAGACGTTAGCAGTGGTCCATCTAATGTTGCATTGAATATATGGGCTAGCAATGGTGAATTAGTACCACAGGTTGGTTTCAGAGAAATGACCATTAAGATTGGGAGAGTAGAATTGCAGAATCAGGGTATTATCATTGTTGATGTTGACCGACGAGAACGTGAACCAACTATGCTGCTAGGAATGAATGTAATTGAAAATTGTTTTGCAGAGGTAATTACTGTCTTGCAGCAGATCGTCGAGACTGCCAAACCTGGGCAACAGAGACTCCTGCAGAAGGAAATTAAAGCCTTGATGCTGAAGCAGCAGGTAGAAATGTCAGGAGGTGAAATTGGCAGTGCAAGGGTAAGTGACCCAATACCTATTGTAATTCCTCCCAAAACAGAAATGCTGGTCTGGTGTAGAGCCGCAATAGGCATCAGAGGGCGAGACTATCAGGCCCTGGTAGAACCCGTGTACTCAGACAGTAGGCCCACTGTACTGACGGCCAGAGGAATAGTTGAGGTACACAGGGGGAGAGTGCCAATACGCCTTCTAAATTGTGGGGAAGATGAGGTCACCCTACCTAAGTATGCTACCATGGCTAAGCTATATACGGTTGATAACAATGCCATCACCACCGTTGAGCCCTTGAAGCCGTCAAATCAGGCGGAGGACAATGGCTCAGAGGGAAAGCTGGAGGATTGGTGCCAAAAGCTACATGTAGGTACCAATTCTACACCCTCCCATCAAAAGCATGGAGTATACAGGGTAGTGAAAGAATATGAACAAATATTCAGCAAACACCCATTAGACTTTGGGCAGATCAAAGGGGTAGAGCACACTATACCCACAGGTAACCATCCACCCATAAAGGAGAGGTATAGACCAGTACCACCGGCTCACTACCAATGCGCCAAAGACATGCTCAAAGAAATGAAAGAAGCAGGGGTAATAAGAGACAGTTGTAGCCCCTGGGCAGCCCCACTAGTGCTAGTTAAGAAAAAAGACGGGACCATGAGGATGTGTGTAGACTACAGACGGATCAACCGCATTACACACAAGGATGCATACCCATTACCTAGGATAGAAGAGTCATTGGCTGCATTAAAATCCGCTACTTACTTTTCCACCCTAGATCTGACTAGTGGGTATTGGCAAGTTCCTGTGGCAGAGGCTGATAAGGAGAAGACAGCATTCACCACGCCGATGGGCCTCTGTGAGTTCAATTGTATGCCGTTTGGACTCTGCAACGCACCTGGAACGTTCCAGCGACTGATGGAGTGCTGCCTAGGACATAAGAACTTTGAAACTGTCCTCCTGTACCTGGATGACGTCATAGTCTACTCCAAGACCTATGAACAGCATCTACAAGACCTGGCAGAAGTGTTTGAAGCCTTATCCGGTTACGGCATGAAAATCAAGCCATCCAAGTGTCACCTTCTAAAGCCAAGGGTACAGTACCTGGGACATGTCGTGAGCTCAGAAGGGGTAGCACCAGATCCTGAAAAAGTTACCGTGATCAGAGATTGGCCGAGACCCACCAGTGTGAAAGAGGTGAGGCAATTCCTGGGACTGGTGGGCTACTATAGAAGATTTATAAAAGGGTTCACGAAGCTAGCAGCTCCCCTTCAAGACATCCTGGTAGGACAGTCAAAGAAGTCTGCAGCCCGAAATCCTCCTTTCCAGTGGAGTGATGAGAGAAAAGAGTCCTTTAAGAAGTTGAAGTGGGCACTGACAGGAGAAGAGATCCTGGCATATCCAGATTACCATCAACCCTTCATTTTGTACACGGATGCCAGCAACGTAGGACTGGGAGCAGTATTGTCTCAAAAGCAGGAAGGCAAGGAGAAAGTTATTGCCTTTGCAAGCAGGAAGCTCCGGCCTACAGAAAGAAACCCAGAGAATTACAGCTCCTTCAAGTTAGAACTACTGGCAGTAGTTTGGGCTGTAACAGAGCGTTTCAAACACTACCTGGCAGCTGCAGAATTTACCATCTTTACTGACAACAATCCGTTGACCCACCTGGACTCTGCAAAACTAGGTGCGCTGGAACAGCGATGGATAGCCCGACTGTCAAACTACAACTTTGTCATCAAGTACAGGGCAGGCCACAAGAATGGGAATGCAGATGCCTTATCCCGGATGCCACACTCGGGGAACGTGGAAGAGGAACCGGAGGGACTGGAAGAAATTGAGCTGCCGGCCTTTCACCGTCCTAAGGTGGGACAGTATCAACCGAGTGTCTACCAAAAACAACAGCAGGCAACTCTCAACCCATTAGCGCACCACGGATGGGCTGACACACAAGACAGCGATCCAGCTGTGAAGCTAGTGAAAGAACTGCTTACACAACAAGGTGCATACCCTAATCAGAATGCCCCAGCTGAGACACAACATCTCTGGAAAGAGAGAGGTAAATTGTTCCTCTACCAAGGGAAGCTCTGTAGAAGGCACACCAATCCAAAAACACATGAGTTGGTCTGGCAGATCATCGTGCCCAAGAGAGACGTCAAGATGGTTCTGGAAGCTTACCACGACGGTGCTGGTCATTTTGGTTGGAAAAAGTTGGAAGTGCTCTTAAGAGAAAGATTCTACTGGGTTGGCATGAGAAAATCAATTGAAGATTGGTGTAGAAAATGCGGACCGTGCAACCTCAGAAGAAAGGATCAACAGAACCAGAGAGCTCCACTCCAGTCCATAGTAACCAAGCAACCACTCGAGCTAGTCGCATTAGACCACGTCAAGTTGTCACCAAGCCGGTCCGGCTATGTTTATGCCTTAACCATCGTGGACCATTACTCACGCTTCTTAGTGGTGGTACCCGTGAAAGACCTTACAGCTAGAACAGCAGCTAAAGCATTCCAGACGTACTTTTGCAGACCCCATGGTTACCCAGAACAAGTCCTTGCAGATCAAGGTCCAGCTTTCGAATCACAGATCTTCCAAGAATTCTGCAACATGTATGGCTGTAAAAAGATCCGCACAACAGCATACCATCCCCAAACAAATGGCTTATGCGAGAAGATGAACCATATTGTGATTGACCTGTTGAAGACCTTACCAGAGTCAGAAAGAAATCAATGGCCAGAGAAATTGCCAGACTTGGTGGACTTGTACAATCATGTCCCGGTGAGTTCTACAAACTGCACCCCCGCTTACCTCATGCGTGCAAGGCCCGGTAAACTGCCAATTGATCTAGATATGGGAATTCTGAAGCCAGATGCGGAAGTTCAAGAATCCAATTGGGATACCCTACGTCAGCAACAGTATCGCCAAGTACAAGAGTGCGTAGAGAAAAGTCTCCAACAAGCTAGGGGAAGACAGGAGAGAAACTTCAACCAGCATGCTCTAGCAACCCCATTGCAACCTGGTGACCAAGTTCTCAAGAGGAAACGGCGCACAAACAAATTGGATAATCAGTGGGAAACCACCCCATATACAGTCTTACCATCCAGTATGGATAATCCCAAAGTGTGTCTAATCAGTAAGGATGAAGGAAGGACATCAGCTGTCGTGTCAAGAGATCAACTCAAACCGTGTCCTGAAACCCTGAAGACACCAGAAGTCACCTTACCCGTACAGGTACAACCTGTCAAGAAGGTAGAAGATGTATTCCATACAGTCTTAGGAGATTTCCCAAAAACATGGCCAAATTACTATGGAGCAGTAGTAGTCCCAATGATCGCCTTCCCTCAAGTGGCGGAACCAGCATCAGAACTCGTACCACAAGAAGTCTCAAGACAAGCAGAACTGGAAGTTGAAACCGTAGAGGAAGAACAGATTCCTGGTCCCAGTGAGCTTGCCAGTCCTACAGTCAGTCCACCATCCTCACAAGTACCAGAAACACCAAATAGGTACACTTCCACTCACACCATTATGCTAAGTACACCCAGTACACCAGCAGTACGCAGGTCACAGCGTAGTACTCAGGGTCAGATACCAGCAAGATATAAAGACTAATGTGGAATTGCATATAAAATGTACATATGTTATAATGTTTATATGAAAAACCGTAACAGTTTAGTGTACAGAAAAGGTGAGAGAAGAGTGGTGTAAGGTGGCAGCACGGAGAGTTACAACTTGATCACATTGTTGGTGGCCCGAGGGCCGTGAGGTCTACTGCACTTACGACCAGAGTAGAGACACCTTTAAGAAGTGTTTGTTGATTGAAATGTTTATTTAATTGCAACGTTAAGACCAAAAGCCCAGTACCTACAGAGACTATACTGTATGAACACTTATATATTTTTGAACATTTTGGACTCTTTTTGAGCTTTAAGGTTTTTGTATTTTTTCCTTTTGAGACTCTGTATTTATATATACACTTGTTGTTCATAACTTGTTTGTTTGTTTCACAGTCCCGGAGTACTGTTCTTCACTAAGGGGGAATGTGGCACCCCAGGGTTGCCACAGTAACAACACAAAGGGTTAACTCCCCACACACAACACCAAGACCTCCTGGCCAGAAGGGGGAGACCAAGCTGCTTCCCTGTACATTCTGCTGGGGGGGAGGAAATGGTCAGAAGTAGTTTCAGTTTGAAAGTTCAGTGCAGAGCACTGAGGAGAAAGGATCTGTAGGTTGGAAGCTGGCTTTAGCTCACCTCAGGATCCACTGACCAATTCCAGGCCTAGCTGAGGGTCTGAGGGAAGGAGAAAGAGTACACAGAGGAACATTCCTGGGAGACAGAGCATTGCAGAGCTCATCCCCAGTGGAGCACACAGAACGGATGCTGGATCCGAGACTGCAGGTTACATACTGCACAGTTACCACCAGAGAAGTGAAGATTCCAGATCTTTCACCTGTACCACAGACACAAGCAACAAGCGCAGAGTTCAGGAACATACTAGTAAGGACTCGAGTTGCCTGTCAGGTCGGTACCGAGGAGCACAGAGCCAGCTGCATAGTTCACACAGCAGCAGGGCCACAGACACACAGTGCAGGCAAGGAAGCCAAAACGGCCCGGCTGGGTGGGAGAAACCCTGAACCCCTCACAGACTCCGTGGACAGTACTCTGCTGAATGCCATCTACAGTAAAGGACAAAGAAACTGCAAAACCGTGAGTCTGCCTGTTTATTGTGCTCGTGTCCTGCTCCCCCCCCATAGACTAACACACTGCCCCGGGGAAAAGGCTCTACCCGTGGGGAGCCGTCCCATCTCAAGCTGCTTCCCATCACCCCCGGAGGTTCTGCAGCAGCGGTGGTCATCTCTGATCACATTCCACGGGTGGCGTCACGAACATAACCCCCCCCTTTTATTGTGGAACCAGGGAGCACAGACCGGGTCACGACACCGTGATCCCCTTTCCAGAAGCGACCCCTTGGCCCGGTTCTGGGTATCTCCTTAACCCCTGGTGACACACAGAGGTGCTGGAAAATGCTTGGCACCAGTAGGACACTAATGGAGTATAGGAGCCACTTTTTAAATGGCACTAACTGTCAGCACTCTTTGCTATTAAAATAGCTTTGCAAAAAAGGGCAGGAGTGTACAAAGCAGAGGTGCTAGAAAATGCTTGGCACCAGTAGGACACTAATGGAGTATAGCAGCCATTTTTTGGATGGCACTAACTGGCAGCACTCTTTCCTATTAAAATAGCTTTGCAAAAAAGGGCAGCAGGATAAAATGCTGAGGTTGTGGGACTTTCTTGGCACACGTGGGACACTAATGGAATACAGCAGCCACTTTTTGGATGGCACTAACTGGCAGCACTCTTTGCTATTAAAATAGCTTTGCAAAAAAGGGCAGCAGGGTACAATGCAGAGGTGCTGGAAAATGCTTGGCACCAGTAGGACACTAATGAAGTATAGCAGCCACTTTTTGGATGGCACTAACTGGCAGCACTCTTTCCTATTAAAATAGCTTTGCAAAAAAGGGCAGCAGGGTACAATGCAGAGGTGGTGGGACTTGCTTGGCACAAGTGGGACACTAATGAGGTACAGCAGCCACTTTTTGGATGGCACTAACTGGCAGCACTCTTTCCTCATAAAATAGCTTTGCAAAAAAGGGCAGCAGGGTACAAAGCAGAGGTGGTGGTACTTGCTTGCACAAGTGGGACACAAATGGAGTATAGCAGCCACTTTTTGGATAGCGCTAATTGGAAGGACTCTTTGCTATTAAAATAGCTTTGCAAAAAAGGGCAGCAGGGTACAATGCAGAGGTGGTGGGACTTTCTTGGCACAAGTGGGATACTAATAGGATACAGCAGCCACTTTTTGGATGGCACTAACTGGCAGCACTCTTTCCTATTAAAACAGCTTTGTAAAAAAAGGGCAGGAGGGTAAAATGCAGAGGTGGTGGGACTTGCTTGGCACAAGTGGGACACAAATAGAGTACAGCAGCCACTTTTTGGATGGCACTAACTGGCAGCACTCTTTGCTATTAAAATAGCTTTGCAAAAAAGGGAAGGAGGGTACAATGCAGAGGTGGTGGGACTTGCTTGGCACAAGTGGGACACTAATGGAGTACAGCAGCCACTTTTTGGATGGCACTAACTGGCAGCACTCTTTCCTATTAAAATAGCTTTGCAAAAAAGGGCAGCAGGGTACAATGCAGAGGTGCTAGAAAATGCTTGGCACCAGCATTACACTAATGGAGTACAGCAGCCACTTTTTGGATGGCACTAACTGGCAGCCCTCTTTGTTATTAAAATAGCTTTGCAAAAAAGGGCAGCAGGGTACAATGCAGAGGTGGTGGGACTTGCTTGGCACAAGAGGGACACAAATGTAGTACAGCAGCCACTTTTTGGATGGCACTAAGTGGCATCACTCTTTGCTATTAAAATAGCTTTGCAAAAAAGGGCAGCAGGGTACAATGCAGAGGTGGTGGGACTTGCTTGGCACAAGTGGGACACTAATGAGGTACAGCAGCCACTTTTTGGATGGCACTAACTGGCAGCACTCTTTCCTCATAAAATAGCTTTGCAAAAAAGGGCAGCAGGGTACAAAGCAGAGGTGGTGGTACTTGCTTGCACAAGTGGGACACAAATGGAGTATAGCAGCCACTTTTTGGATAGCGCTAATTGGAAGCACTCTTTGCTATTAAAATAGCTTTGCAAAAAAGGGCAGCAGGGTACAATGCAGAGGTGGTGGGACTTTCTTGGCACAAGTGGGATACTAATAGGATACAGCAGCCACTTTTTGGATGGCACTAACTGGCAGCACTCTTTCCTATTAAAACAGCTTTGTAAAAAAAGGGCAGGAGGGTAAAATGCAGAGGTGGTGGGACTTGCTTGGCACAAGTGGGACACAAATAGAGTACAGCAGCCACTTTTTGGATGGCACTAACTGGCAGCACTCTTTGCTATTAAAATAGCTTTGCAAAAAAGGGAAGGAGGGTACAATGCAGAGGTGGTGGGACTTGCTTGGCACAAGTGGGACACTAATGGAGTACAGCAGCCACTTTTTGGATGGCACTAACTGGCAGCACTCTTTCCTATTAAAATAGCTTTGCAAAAAAGGGCAGCAGGGTACAATGCAGAGGTGCTAGAAAATGCTTGGCACCAGCATTACACTAATGGAGTACAGCAGCCACTTTTTGGATGGCACTAACTGGCATCCCTCTTTGTTATTAAAATAGCTTTGCAAAAAAGGGCAGCAGGGTACAATGCAGAGGTGGTGGGACTTGCTTGGCACAAGAGGGACACAAATGTAGTACAGCAGCCACTTTTTGGATGGCACTAAGTGGCATCACTCTTTGCTATTAAAATAGCTTTGCAAAAAAGGGCAGCAGGGTACAATGCAGAGGTGGAGGGACTTGCTTGGCACAAGTGGGACACAAATGGAAAACAGCAGCCACTTTTTTGATGGCACTAAGTGGCAGCACTCTTTGCTATTAAAATAGCTTTGCAAAATGGCTGCAGGGTACAATGCAGAGGTGGTGGGACTTGCTTGGCACAAGTGGGACACTAATGGAGTACAGCAGCCACTTTTTGGATGGCACTAACTGACATCACTCTTTCCTATTAAAATAGCTTTGCAAGAAAGGGCAGCAGGGTACAATGCAGAGGTGCTGGAAAAAGCTTGGCACCTGTAGGACACTAATGTAGTATAGCAGCCACTTTTTGGATGGCACTAACTGGCAGCACTCTTTCCTATTAAAATAGCTTTGCAAAAAAGAGCTGGAGGGTACAATGCAGAGGTGGTGGGACTTGCTTGGCACAAGTGGGACACAAATGGAGTACAGCAGTCACTTTTTGAATGCCTCTAACTGGCAGCACTCTTTGCTGTTAAAATAGCTTTGCAAAAAAGGGCAGGAGGGTACAATGCAGAGGTGGTGGGACTTGCTTGGTACAAGTGGGACACTAATGGAGTACAGCAGCCATTTTTTTGATGGCACTAACTGGCAGCACTCTTTGCTATTAAAATAGCTTTGCAAAAAAGGGCAGCAGGGTACAATGCAGAGGTGGTCGAAAATGCTTGGCACTAGTAGGACACTAATGAAGTATAGCAGCCACTTTTTGGATGGCACTAACTGGCAGCACTCTTTCCTATTAAAATAGCTTTGCAAAAAAGGGCAGCAGGATACAATGCAGAGGTGGTGGGACTTGCTTGGCACAAGTGGGACACTAATGAGGTACAGCAGCCACTTTTTGGATGGCACTAACTGGCAGCACTCTTTCCTCATAAAATAGCTTTGCAAAAAAGGGCAGCAGGGTACAAAGCAGAGGTGGTGGTACTTGCTTGCACAAGTGGGACACTAATGGCGTACAGCAGCCACTTTTTGGATGGCACTAACTGGCAGCACTCTTTGCTATTAAAATAGCTTTGCAAAAAAGGGCAAGAGGGTACAATGCAGAGGTGGTGGGACTTGCATGGCACAAGTGGGACATAAATGGAGTACAGCAGCCACTTTTTGGATGGCACTAACTGGCAGCACTCTTTCCTAATAAAAAAGCTTTGCAAAAAAGGGCAGCAGGGTACAATGCAGAGGTGGTGGTACTTGCTTGCACAAGTGGGACACAAATGGAGTACAGCAGCCACTTTTTGGATGGCGCTAATTGGAAGCACTCTTTGCTATTAAAATAGCTTTGCAAAAAAGGGCAGCAGGGTACAATGCAGAGGTGGTGGGACTTTCTTGGCACAAGTCGGACACTAATAGGATACAGCAGCCACTTTTTGGATGGCACTAACTGGCAGCACTCTTTCCTATTAAAACAGCTTTGTAAAAAAAGGGCAGGAGGGTAAAATGCAGAGGTGGTGGGACTTGCTTCGCACAAGTGGGACACAAATGGAGTACAGCAGCCACTTTTTGGATGGCACTAACTGGCAGCACTCTTTGCTATTAAAATAGCTTTGCAAAAAAGGGAAGGAGGGTACAATGCAGAGGTGGTGGGACTTGCTTGGCACAAGTGGGACACTATTGGAGTACAGCAGCCACTTTTTGGATGGCACTAACTGGCAGCACTCTTTCCTATTAAAATAGCTTTGCAAAAAAGGGCAGCAGGGTACAATGCAGAGGTGCTAGAAAATGCTTGGCACCAGCATTACACTAATGGAGTACAGCAGCCACTTTTTGGATGGCACTAACTGGCAGCCCTCTTTGTTATTAAAATAGCTTTGCAAAAAAGGGCAGCAGGGTACAATGCAGAGGTGGTTGGACTTGCTTGGCACAAGAGGGACACAAATGTAGTACAGCAGCCACTTTTTGGATGGCACTAAGTGGCAGCACTCTTTCCTCATAAAATAGCTTTGCAAAAAAGGGCAGCAGGGTACAAAGCAGAGGTGGTGGTACTTGCTTGCACAAGTGGGACACAAATGGAGTATAGCAGCCACTTTTTGGATAGCGCTAATTGGAAGCACTCTTTGCTATTAAAATAGCTTTGCAAAAAAGGGCAGCAGGGTACAATGCAGAGGTGGTGGGACTTTCTTGGCACAAGTGGGATACTAATAGGATACAGCAGCCACTTTTTGGATGGCACTAACTGGCAGCACTCTTTCCTATTAAAACAGCTTTGTAAAAAAAGGGCAGGAGGGTAAAATGCAGAGGTGGTGGGACTTGCTTGGCACAAGTGGGACACAAATAGAGTACAGCAGCCACTTTTTGGATGGCACTAACTGGCAGCACTCTTTGCTATTAAAATAGCTTTGCAAAAAAGGGAAGGAGGGTACAATGCAGAGGTGGTGGGACTTGCTTGGCACAAGTGGGACACTAATGGAGTACAGCAGCCACTTTTTGGATGGCACTAACTGGCAGCACTCTTTCCTATTAAAATAGCTTTGCAAAAAAGGGCAGCAGGGTACAATGCAGAGGTGCTAGAAAATGCTTGGCACCAGCATTACACTAATGGAGTACAGCAGCCACTTTTTGGATGGCACTAACTGGCATCCCTCTTTGTTATTAAAATAGCTTTGCAAAAAAGGGCAGCAGGGTACAATGCAGAGGTGGTGGGACTTGCTTGGCACAAGAGGGACACAAATGTAGTACAGCAGCCACTTTTTGGATGGCACTAAGTGGCATCACTCTTTGCTATTAAAATAGCTTTGCAAAAAAGGGCAGCAGGGTACAATGCAGAGGTGGAGGGACTTGCTTGGCACAAGTGGGACACAAATGGAAAACAGCAGCCACTTTTTTGATGGCACTAAGTGGCAGCACTCTTTGCTATTAAAATAGCTTTGCAAAATGGCTGCAGGGTACAATGCAGAGGTGGTGGGACTTGCTTGGCACAAGTGGGACACTAATGGAGTACAGCAGCCACTTTTTGGATGGCACTAACTGACATCACTCTTTCCTATTAAAATAGCTTTGCAAGAAAGGGCAGCAGGGTACAATGCAGAGGTGCTGGAAAAAGCTTGGCACCTGTAGGACACTAATGTAGTATAGCAGCCACTTTTTGCATGGCACTAACTGGCAGCACTCTTTCCTATTAAAATAGCTTTGCAAAAAAGAGCTGGAGGGTACAATGCAGAGGTGGTGGGACTTGCTTGGCACAAGTGGGACACAAATGGAGTACAGCAGTCACTTTTTGAATGCCTCTAACTGGCAGCACTCTTTGCTGTTAAAATAGCTTTGCAAAAAAGGGCAGGAGGGTACAATGCAGAGGTGGTGGGACTTGCTTGGTACAAGTGGGACACTAATGGAGTACAGCAGCCATTTTTTTGATGGCACTAACTGGCAGCACTCTTTGCTATTAAAATAGCTTTGCAAAAAAGGGCAGCAGGGTACAATGCAGAGGTGGTCGAAAATGCTTGGCACTAGTAGGACACTAATGAAGTATAGCAGCCACTTTTTGGATGGCACTAACTGGCAGCACTCTTTCCTATTAAAATAGCTTTGCAAAAAAGGGCAGCAGGATACAATGCAGAGGTGGTGGGACTTGCTTGGCACAAGTGGGACACTAATGAGGTACAGCAGCCACTTTTTGGATGGCACTAACTGGCAGCACTCTTTCCTCATAAAATAGCTTTGCAAAAAAGGGCAGCAGGGTACAAAGCAGAGGTGGTGGTACTTGCTTGCACAAGTGGGACACTAATGGCGTACAGCAGCCACTTTTTGGATGGCACTAACTGGCAGCACTCTTTGCTATTAAAATAGCTTTGCAAAAAAGGGCAAGAGGGTACAATGCAGAGGTGGTGGGACTTGCATGGCACAAGTGGGACATAAATGGAGTACAGCAGCCACTTTTTGGATGGCACTAACTGGCAGCACTCTTTCCTAATAAAAAAGCTTTGCAAAAAAGGGCAGCAGGGTACAATGCAGAGGTGGTGGTACTTGCTTGCACAAGTGGGACACAAATGGAGTACAGCAGCCACTTATTGGATGGCGCTAATTGGAAGCACTCTTTGCTATTAAAATAGCTTTGCAAAAAAGGGCAGCAGGGTACAATGCAGAGGTGGTGGGACTTGCTTGGCACAAGTGGGACATAAATGGAGTACAGCAGCCACATTTTTGATGGCACTAAGTGGCAGCACTCTTTGCTATTAAAATAGCTTTGCAAAAAAGGGCAGCAGGGTACAATGCAGAGGTGCTGGAAAATGCTTGGCACCAGTAGGACACTAATGGAGTACAGCAGCCACTTTTTGGATGGCGCTAATTGGAAGCACTCTTTGCTATTAAAATAGCTTTGCAAAAAAGGGCAGCAGGGTACAATGCAGAGGTGGTGGGACTTTCTTGGCACAAGTCGGACACTAATAGGATACAGCAGCCACTTTTTGGATGGCACTAACTGGCAGCACTCTTTCCTATTAAAACAGCTTTGTAAAAAAAGGGCAGGAGGGTAAAATGCAGAGGTGGTGGGACTTGCTTCGCACAAGTGGGACACAAATGGAGTACAGCAGCCACTTTTTGGATGGCACTAACTGGCAGCACTCTTTGCTATTAAAATAGCTTTGCAAAAAAGGGAAGGAGGGTACAATGCAGAGGTGGTGGGACTTGCTTGGCACAAGTGGGACACTATTGGAGTACAGCAGCCACTTTTTGGATGGCACTAACTGGCAGCACTCTTTCCTATTAAAATAGCTTTGCAAAAAAGGGCAGCAGGGTACAATGCAGAGGTGCTAGAAAATGCTTGGCACCAGCATTACACTAATGGAGTACAGCAGCCACTTTTTGGATGGCACTAACTGGCAGCCCTCTTTGTTATTAAAATAGCTTTGCAAAAAAGGGCAGCAGGGTACAATGCAGAGGTGGTTGGACTTGCTTGGCACAAGAGGGACACAAATGTAGTACAGCAGCCACTTTTTGGATGGCACTAAGTGGCAGCACTCTTTCCTCATAAAATAGCTTTGCAAAAAAGGGCAGCAGGGTACAAAGCAGAGGTGGTGGTACTTGCTTGCACAAGTGGGACACAAATGGAGTACAGCAGCCACTTTTGGATGGCCCTAATTGGAAGCACTCTTTGCTATTAAAATAGCTTTGCAAAAAAGGGCAGCAGGGTACAATGCAGAGGTGGTGGGACTTTCTTGGCACAAGTGGGACACTAATAGGATACAGCAGCCACGTTTTGGATGGCACTTACTGGCAGCACTCTTTCCTATTAAAACAGCTTTGTAAAAAAGGGCAGGAGGGTAAAATGCAGAGGTGGTAAGACTTGCTTGGCACAAGTGGGACACAAATGGAGTACAGCAGCCACTTTTTGGATGGCACTAACTGGCAGCACTCTTTGCTATTAAAATAGCTTTGCAAAAAAGGGAAGGAGGGTCCAATGCAGAGGTGGTGGGACTTGCTTGGCACAAGTGGGACACTAATGTAGTACAGCAGCCACTTTTTGGATGGCACTAACTGGCAGCACTCTTTCCTATTAAAATAGCTTTGCAAAAAAGGGCAGCAGGGTACAATGCAGAGGTGCTAGAAAATGCTTGGCACCAGTATTACACTAATGGAGTACAGCAGCCACTTTTTGGATGGCACTAACTGGCAGCCCTCTTTGTTATTAAAATAGCGTTGCAAAAAAGGGCAGCAGGGTACAATGCAGAGGTGGTGGTACTTGCTTGCACAAGTGGGACACAAATGGAGTACAGCAGCCACTTTTTGGATGGCGCTAATTGGAAGCACTCTTTGCTATTAAAATAGCTTTGCAAAAAAGGGCAGCAGGGTACAATGCAGAGGTGCTGGAAAAGGCTTGGCAACAGTAGGACACTAAAGGAGTATAGCAGCCACTTTTTGGATGGCACTAACTGGCAGCACTCTTTGCTATTAAAATAGCTTTGCAAAAAAGGGCAAGAGGGTACAATGCAGAGGTGGTGGGACTTGCATGGCACAAGTGGGACATAAATGGAGTACAGTAGCCACTTTTTGGATGGCACTAACTGGCAGCACTCTTTCCTAATAAAAAAGCTTTGCAAAAAAGGGCAGCAGGGTACAATGCAGAGGTGGTGTTACTTGCTTGCACAAGTGGGACACAAATGGAGTACAGCAGCCACTTATTGGATGGCGCTAATTGGAAGCACTCTTTGCTATTAAAATAGCTTTGCAAAAAAGGGCAGCAGGGTACAATGCAGAGGTGGTGGGACTTGCTTGGCACAAGTGGGACATAAATGGAGTACAGCAGTCTCATTTTTGATGGCACTAAGTGGCAGCACTCTTTGCTATTAAAATAGCTTTGCAAAAAAGGGCAGCAGGGTACAATGCAGAGGTGCTGGAAAATGCTTGGCACCAGTAGGACACGAATGGAGTACAGCAGCCACTTTTTGGATGGCGCTAATTGGAAGCACTCTTTGCTATTAAAATATCTTTGCAAAAAGGGCAGCAGGGTACAATGCAGAGGTGGTGGGACTTTCTTGGCACAAGTCGGACACTAATAGGATACAGCAGCCACTTTTTGGATGGCACTAACTGGCAGCACTCTTTCCTATTAAAACAGCTTTGTAAAAAAAGGGCAGGAGGGTAAAATGCAGAGGTGGTGGGACTTGCTTCGCACAAGTGGGACACAAATGGAGTACAGCAGCCACTTTTTGGATGGCACTAACTGGCAGCACTCTTTGCTATTAAAATAGCTTTGCAAAAAAGGGAAGGAGGGTACAATGCAGAGGTGGTGGGACTTGCTTGGCACAAGTGGGACACTATTGGAGTACAGCAGCCACTTTTTGGATGGCACTAACTGGCAGCACTCTTTCCTATTAAAATAGCTTTGCAAAAAAGGGCAGCAGGGTACAATGCAGAGGTGCTAGAAAATGCTTGGCACCAGCATTACACTAATGGAGTACAGCAGCCACTTTTTGGATGGCACTAACTGGCAGCCCTCTTTGTTATTAAAATAGCTTTGCAAAAAAGGGCAGCAGGGTACAATGCAGAGGTGGTGGGACTTGCTTGGCACAAGAGGGACACAAATGTAGTACAGCAGCCACTTTTTGGATGGCACTAAGTGGCAGCACTCTTTCCTCATAAAATAGCTTTGCAAAAAAGGGCAGCAGGGTACAAAGCAGAGGTGGTGGTACTTGCTTGCACAAGTGGGACACAAATGGAGTACAGCAGCCACTTTTGGATGGCCCTAATTGGAAGCACTCTTTGCTATTAAAATAGCTTTGCAAAAAAGGGCAGCAGGGTACAATGCAGAGGTGGTGGGACTTTCTTGGCACAAGTGGGACACTAATAGGATACAGCAGCCACGTTTTGGATGGCACTTACTGGCAGCACTCTTTCCTATTAAAACAGCTTTGTAAAAAAGGGCAGGAGGGTAAAATGCAGAGGTGGTAAGACTTGCTTGGCACAAGTGGGACACAAATGGAGTACAGCAGCCACTTTTTGGATGGCACTAACTGGCAGCACTCTTTGCTATTAAAATAGCTTTGCAAAAAAGGGAAGGAGGGTCCAATGCAGAGGTGGTGGGACTTGCTTGGCACAAGTGGGACACTAATGTAGTACAGCAGCCACTTTTTGGATGGCACTAACTGGCAGCACTCTTTCCTATTAAAATAGCTTTGCAAAAAAGGGCAGCAGGGTACAATGCAGAGGTGCTAGAAAATGCTTGGCACCAGTATTACACTAATGGAGTACAGCAGCCACTTTTTGGATGGCACTAACTGGCAGCCCTCTTTGTTATTAAAATAGCGTTGCAAAAAAGGGCAGCAGGGTACAATGCAGAGGTGGTGGTACTTGCTTGCACAAGTGGGACACAAATGGAGTACAGCAGCCACTTTTTGGATGGCGCTAATTGGAAGCACTCTTTGCTATTAAAATAGCTTTGCAAAAAAGGGCAGCAGGGTACAATGCAGAGGTGCTGGAAAAGGCTTGGCAACAGTAGGACACTAAAGGAGTATAGCAGCCACTTTTTGGATGGCACTAACTGGCAGCACTTTTTTTTATTAAAATAGCTTTGCAAAAAAGGGCAGCAAGGTACAATGCAGAGGTGGTGGGACTTGCTTGGCACAAGAGGGACACAAATGTAGTACAGCAGCCACTTTTTGGATGGCACTAAGTGGCATCACTCTTTGCTATTAAAATAGCTTTGCAAAAAAGGGCAGCAGGGTACAATGCAGAGGTGGTGGGACTTGCTTGGCACCAGTAGGACAGTATTGGAGTATAGCAGCCACTTTTTGGATTGCATTAACTGGCAGCACTTTTTCCTATTAAAATAGCTTTGCAAAAAAGGGCAGCAGGGTACAATGCAGAGGTGGTGGAAAATGCTTGGCACTAGTAGGACACTAATGAAGTATAGCAGCCACTTTTTGGATGGCACTAACTGGCAGCACTCTTTCCTATTAAAATAGCTTTGCAAAAAAGGGCAGCAGGATACAATGCAGAGGTGGTGGGACTTGCATGGCACAAGTGGGACACTAATGGAGACATCAGCCACTTTTTGGATGGCACTAACTGGCAGCACTCTTTCCTATTAAAATAGCTTTGCAAAAAAGGGCAGCAGGGTACAATGCAGAGGTGGAGGGACTTGCTTGGCACAAGTGGGACACTAATGAGGTACAGCAGCCACTTTTTGGATGGCACTAACTGGCAGCACTCTTTCCTCATAAAATAGCTTTGCAAAAAAGGGCAGCAGGGTACAAAGCAGAGGTGGTGGTACTTGATTGCACAATTGGGACACAAATGGAGTACAGCAGCCACTTTTTGGATGGCGCTAATTGGAAGCACTCTTTGCTATTAATTTAGCTTTGTAAAAAAGGGCAGCAGGGTACATTGCAGAGGTGGTGGGACTTTCTTGGCACAAGTGGGACACTAATAGGATACAGCAGCCACTTTTTGGATGGCACTAACTGGCAGCACTCTTTCTTATTAAAACAGCTTTGTAAAAAAGGGCAGGAGGGTAAAATGCAGAGGTGGTGGGACTTCCTTGACACAAGTGGGACTCAAATGGAGTACAGCAGCCACTTTTTGGATGGCACTAACTGGCAGCACTCTTCCCTATTAAAATAGTTTTGCAAAAAAGGGCAGCAGGGTACAATGCAGAGGTGCTAGAAAATGCTTGGCACCAGTATTACACTAATGGAGTACAGCAGCCACTTTTTGGATGACACTAACTGGCAGCCCTCTTTGTTATTAAAATAGCTTTGCAAAAAAGGGCAGCAAGGTACAATGCAGAGGTGGTGGGACTTGCTTGGCACAAGAGGGACACAAATGTAGTACAGCAGCCACTTTTTGGATGGCACTAAGTGGCATCACTCTTTGCTATTAAAATAGCTTTGCAAAAAAGGGCAGCAGGGTACAATCCAGAGGTGGTGGGACTTGCTTGGCACCAGTAGGACAGTATTGGAGTATAGCAGCCACTTTTTGGATGGCATTAACTGGCAGCACTTTTTCCTATTAAAATAGCTTTGCAAAAAAGGGCAGCAGGGTACAATGCAGAGGTGGTGGAAAATGCTTGGCACTAGTAGGACACTAATGAAGTATAGCAGCCACTTTTTGGATGGCACTAACTGGCAGCACTCTTTCCTATTAAAATAGCTTTGCAAAAAAGGGCAGCAGGATACAATGCAGAGGTGGTGGGACTTGCATGGCACAAGTGGGACACTAATGGAGACATCAGCCACTTTTTGGATGGCACTAACTGGCAGCACTCTTTCCTATTAAAATAGCTTTGCAAAAAAGGGCAGCAGGGTACAATGCAGAGGTGGTGGGACTTGCTTGGCACAAGTGGGACACAAATGGAGTACAGCAGCCACTTTTTGGATGGCGCTAATTGGAAGCACTCTTTGCTATTAAAATAGCTTTGCAAAAAAGGGCAGCAGGGTACAATGCAGAGGTGCTGGAAAAGGCTTGGCAACAGTAGGACACTAATGGAGTATAGCAGCCACTTTTTGGATGGCACTAACTGGCAGCACTTTTTCCTATTAAAATAGCTTTGCAAAAAAGGGCAGCAGGGTACAATGCAGAGGTGGTGGGACTTGCTTGGCACAAGTGGGACATAAATGGAGTACAGCAGCCACTTTTTTGATGGCACTAAGTGGCAGCACTCTTTGCTATTAAAATAGCTTTGCAAAAAAGGGCAGAAGGGTACAATGCAGAGGTGGTGGGACTTGCTTGGCACAAGTGGGACATAAATGGAGTACAACAGCCACTTTTTTGATGGCACTAAGTGGCAGCACTCTTTGCTATTAAAATAGCTTTGCAAAAAAGGGCAGCAGGGTACAATGCAGAGGTGGTGGGACTTGCTTGGCACAAGTGGGACACTAATGGCGTACAGCAGCCACTTTTTGGATGGCACTAACTGGCAGCACTCTTTGCTATTAAAATAGCTTTGCAAAAAAGGGCAAGAGGGTACAATGCAGAGGTGGTGGGACTTGCTTGGCACAAGTGGGATATAAATGGAGTACAGCAGCCACTTTTTTGATGGCATTAAGTGGCAGCACTTTATACTATTATAATAGCTTTGCAAAAAAGGGCAGCAGGGTACAATGCAGAGGTGCTAGAAAATGCTTGGAACCAGTAGGACACTAATGGAGTATAGCAGCCATTATTTGGATGGCACTAACTGGCAGCCCTCTTTGTTATTAAAATAGCTTTGCAAAAAAGGGCAGCAGGGTACAATGCAGAGGTGGTGGGACTTGCTTGGCACAAGAGGGACACAAATGTAGTACAGCAGCCACTTTTTGGATGGCACTAAGTGGCATCACTCTTTGCTAATAAAATAGCTTTGCAAAAAAGGGCAGCAGGGTACAAAGCAGAGGTGGTGGGACTTGCTTGGCACAAGTGGGACACAAATGGAAAACAGCAGCCACTTTTTTGATGGCACTTAGTGGCAGCACTCTTTGCTATTAAAATAGCTTTGCAAAAAAGGGCAGCAGGGTACAATGCAGAGGTGGTGGGACTTGCTTGGCACAAGTGGGGCACAAATGGAAAACAGCAGCCACTTTTTGGATGGCACTAACTGGCAGAACTTTTTCTTATTACAATAGCTTTGCAAAAAAGGGCAGCAGGGTACAATACAGAGGTGGTGGGACTTGCTTGGCACAAGTGAGACACTAATGGAGTACAGCAGCCACTTTTTGAATGGCACTAACTGGCAGCACTCTTTTCTATTAAAATAGCTTTGCAAGAAAGGGCAGCAGGGTACAATGCAGAGGTGCTGGAAAATGCTTGGCACCTGTAGGACACTAATGTAGTATAGCAGCCACTTTTTGGATGGCACTAACTGGCAGCACTCTTTCCTATTAAAATAGCTTTGCAAAAAAGAGCTGGAGGGTACAATGCAGAGGTGGTGGGACTTGCTTGGCACAAGTGGGACACAAATGGAGTACAGCAGCCACTTTTTGAATGGCACTAACTGGCAGCACTCTTTGCTATTAAAATAGCTTTGCAAAAAAGGGCAGGAGGGTACAATGCAGAGGTGGTGGGACTTGCTTGGTACAAGTGGGACACTAATGGAGTACAGCAGACACTTTTTTGATGGCACTAACTGGCAGCACTCTTTACTATTACAATAGCTTTGCAAAAAAGGGCAGGAGTGTACAATGCAGAGGAGCTGGAAAATGATTGGCACCAGTAGGACACTAATGGAGTATAGCAGCCACTTTTTGGATGGCACTAACTGGCAACACTCTTTGCTATTAAAATAGCTTTGTAAAAAAGGGCAGAAGGGTACAATACAGAGGTGGTTTGACTTTCTTGGCACAAGTGGGACACTAATGGAGTACAGCAGCCAATTTTTGGAGGGCACTAACTGGCAGCACTCTTTGCTTTTAAAATAGCTTTGCAAAAAAGGGCAGCAAGGTACAATGCAGAGGTGCTGGGAAATGCTTGGCACCAGTAGGACACTAATGGAGTATAGCAGCCACTTTTTGGATGGCAATAACTGGCAGCACTTTTTCTTATTTCAATAGCTTTGCAAAAAAGGGCAGCTGGGTACAATGCAGAGGTGGTGGGACTTGTTTGGCACATGTGGGACACAAATGGAGTACAGCAGCCACTTTTTGGATGGCACTAACTGGCAGCACTCTTTGCTATTAAAATCGCTTTGGAAAAAAAGGGCAGGAGGGTACAATGCAGAGGTGGTTGGACTTGCTTGGCACAAGTGGGACACTAATGGAGTACAGCAGCCACTTTTTGGATGGCGCTAATTGGAAGCACTCTTTGCTATTAAAATAGCTTATCAAAAAAGGGCAGCAGGGTACAATGCAGACGTGGTGGGACTTGCTTGGTACAAGTGGGACATAAAAGGAGAGGAGCAGCCACATTTTTGATGGCACTAGGTGGCAGCACTCTTTGCTATTAAAATAGCTTTGCAAAAAAGGGCAGCAGGGTACAATGCAGAGGTGCTGGAAAATGCTTGGCACCAGTAGGACACTAATGGAGTATAGGAGCCACTTTTTGGATGGCACTAACTGGCAGCACTCTTTGCTATTAAAATAGCTTTGCAAAAAAGGGCAGGAGTGTACAATGCAGAAGTGCTGGAAAATGCTTGGCACCAGTAGGACCCTAATGGAGTATAGGAGCCACTTTTTGGATGGCACTAACTGGCAGCACTCTGCTATTAAAATAGCTTTGCAAAAAAGGGCAGCAGGGTACAATGCAGAGGTGGTGGAAAATACTTGGCACTAGTAGGACACTAATGAAGTATAGCAGCCACTTTTATGATGGCACTAACTGGCAGCACTCTTTCCTATTAAAATAGGTTTGCAAAAAAGGGCAGTAGGATAAAATGCAGAGGTGGTGGGACTTGCATGGCACAAGTGGGACACTAATGGAGACAGCAGCCACTTTTTGGATGGCACTAACTGGCAGCACTCTTTCCTTTTAAAATAGCTTTGCAAAAAAGGGCAGCAGGGTACAATGCAGAGGTGGTGGGACTTGCTTGGCACAAGTGGGACACAAATGGAGTACAGCAGCCACTTTTTGGATGGCGCTAATTGGAAGCACTCTTTGCTATTAAAATAGCTTTGCAAAAAAGGGCAGCAGGGTACAATGCAGAGGTTGTGGGACTTGCTTGGTACAAGTGGGACATAAATGGAGAGGAGCAGCCACATTTTTGATGGCACTAAGTGGCAGCACTCTTTGCTATTAAAATAGCTTTGCAAAAAAGGGCAGCAGGGTACAATGCAGAGGTGCTGGAAAATGCTTGGCACCAGTAGGACACTAATGGAGTATAGGAGCCACTTTTTGGATGGCACTAACTGGCAGCACTCTTTGCTATTAAAATAGCTTTGCAAAAAAGGGCAGGAGTGTACAATGCAGAGGTGCTCGAAAATGCTTGGCACCAGTAGGACACTAATGGAGTATAGCAGCCATTTTTTGGATGGCACTAACTGGCAGCACTCTTTCCTATTAAAATAGCTTTGCAAAAAAGGGCAGCAGGATACAATGCTGAGGTTGTGGGACTTTCTTGGCACAAGTGGGACACTAATGGAAAACAGCAGCCACTTTTTGGATGGCACTAACTGGCAGCACTCTTTGCTATTAAAATAGCTTTGCAAAAAAGGGCAGGAGTGTACAATGCAGAGGTGCTGGAAAATGCTTCGCACCAGTAGGACTTTAATGGAGTATAGGAGCCACTTTTTGGATGGCACTAACTGGCAGCACTCTTTGCTATTAAAATAGCTTTGCAAAAAAGGGCAGCAGGGTAAAATGCAGAGGCGCTGGAAAATGCTTGGCACCAGTAGGACACTAATGAAGTATAGCAGCCACTTTTTGGATGGCACTAACTGGCAGCACTCTTTCCTATTAAAATAGCTTTGCAAAAAAGGGCAGCAGGGTACAATGCAGAGGTGGTGGGACTTGCTTGGCACAAGTGGGACACTAATGAGGTACAGCAGCCACGTTTTGGATGGCACTAACTGGCAGCACTCTTTCCTAATAAAATGGTTTTGCAAAAAAGGGCAGCAGGGTACAATGCAGAGGTGGCGGTACTTGCTTGCACAAGTGGGACACAAATGGAGTACAGCAGCCACTTTTTGGATGGCGCTAATTGGAAGCACTCTTTGCTATTAAAATAGCTTTGCAAAAAAGTGCAGCAGGGTACAATGCAGAGGTGGTGGGACTTTCTTGGCACAAGTGGGACACTAATAGGATACAGCAGCCACTTTTTGGATGGCACTAACTGGCAGCACTCTTTCCTATTAAAATAGCTTCGTGAAAAAGGGCAGGAGGGTAAAATGCAGAGGTGGTGGGACTTGCTTGGCACAAGTGGGACACAAATGGAGTACAGCAGCCACTTTTTGGATGGCACTAACTGGCAGCACTCTTTCCTAATAAAATGGCTTTGCAAAAAAGGGCAGCAGGGTACAATGCAGAGGTGGTGGGACTTGCTTGGCACCAGTAGGACACTAATGGAGTATAGCAGCCACTTTTTGGATGGCATTAACTGGCAGCACTTTTTCCTATTAAAATAGCTTTCCAAAAAAGGGCAGCAGGGTACAATGCAGAGGTGGTGGGACTTGCTTGGCACAAGTGGGACACAAATGGAAAACAGCAGCCACTTTTTGGATGGCACTAACTGGCAGCACTCTTTGCTATTAAAATAGCTTTGCAAAAAAGGGCAGGAGGGTACAATGCAGAGGTGGTGGGACTTGCTTGGCACCAGTAGGACACTAATGGAGTGTAGCAGCCACTTTTTGGATGGCATTAACTGGCAGCACTTTTTTCCTATTAAAATAGCTTTGCAAAAAAGGGCACCAGGGTACAATGCAGAGGTGGTGGGACTTGCTTGGCACAAGTGGGACACAAATGGAAAACAGCAGCCACTTTTTGGATGGCACTAACTGGCAGCACTCTTTGCTATTAAAATAGCTTTGCAAAAAAGGGCAGCAGGGTACAATGCAGAGGTGCTGGTGTTATGGACAAGATTATGAGTATATAGGAGTATATATGGAGATATCCATAAAGAACAGGATTGAAGATGGTGTTTGAACTGTACCACACATATCTCTCTTGGCATAAGACTCAGACAGACAGAGTCTTGTGACAAGTGAATCATGCTGACATTGCTTAATATAAATGAGGAACCAAGCACATTACAGTAAATTGTATATCACAGAATAAGCTGTTCTACTGTATCCAATAGGAGACGTGTTACGTATTCTTGGCACCTAGCCAATAAACCCGGTTAAATAATTGTACAACTTCCGGAATAAATCAGTCTTACTTTCTATTCATATCTGAGTACGTCTCTAGTGTGAGTGAAAGAGAGTGGTATGCATGCTACCACGAGTGACTCATAATTTGGACTGCAGACAGTTTAAGAGGGATGCATGACTGAATGGCATCAACCTAAATTAAGGCTTTATCATTTGGCGCCCAACGAACCTTAGGACGGAGCTCTGGATGGCGGACGGCCGTGCTAACACCTTGATTCGAATGGCAACTGCACGAGGGGATGGAGATGCGCACTCCATATGCAGGTGAGAAAATTTGTATAATCTCACCTTGCAACCTTATGCGTGTACTTGCATTTCGAAAGGGGGGTTGGGCTGTCCCAGTCTAGACACCTAATGACCGCCATCTCGCATGAGATAAGCCGTCCTAAGAGATCCCACACCAAGTTGGTCAGGTTCACCTTAAGCTGTCTGTATAAATGTATTTCTAAATCACATGAAATGTAATGTGGTTTGAGGTTTTTTTGTCTGCTCTGGGAGAAAGCAGAAGTTCTAAGTTTCATTTTTGGAAAATGAGGAAGTTGTTTCATACGCTGGTTATATATATATATATATGTATGGATATATATATATATATGGTTATATCTGCAGGTGAGATCAGCCACCTGGATGGTACGTATAGTGTCCTTATTGTTATGTCATTGTGTTTACCTGTGTCTACCTGTTGAAATGTCTGTTTATTTGCAGCAGGTGGAGTACTTGCTGGCTTCCTGAAACAGAAGTTCTGTTTTGTTCAGTTACGGCGGAAAAAGAGGAAGTGTCACAAGAATGTAGTGAGAGCTGTCTTTGAGTGAAAAAAAACAAAAAAAAAACAACAAAACTCAGAAGCTGTACTTTGAGGTTAACTGTTTATGTATTCTGTTATGTATACTGCGAGATACACTGGTGTGTGACATGTCCCTTCGATAGTCAGTAGTTGATAAGTCTGAAGGCCAGGTACAGAGTTATGGTAAGAGCCCTGACTGTATCCTGGTGCGTCTTCCAGAGAGAGGAGATGATAGGGGGGTTGACTTTGGTTTTGGTCAGTACAGAGTTATGGTAAGAGCCCTGACTGTATCTGGTGGAATTTGATGTGTTCTTCACGAATCCTAGGTAGGAGGAACATTAGCAGAATCCCTTGACTTTGGTTTTAATCATTGAGTATTGATGTTCTGGATGGACTGTTCAAATAAGGTGTATATAGTGTGAACAGAGGTTACTAGTACTTGAAGTAAGATATAGTGAGGGTGAATTTAGTTTCTATCACCCACGTGACACTTCTTCCTGGTAGGACAACCCGTTTGTGTTGTGGTTTTGAGGACTGAGGTAGAAAATCTGTGTATTCTGTGGATGTGTATAGTCGCTGGTCCAGGAGAGGAAGTGCATTACGGCACAGACCAGACATCCAGGTTGACGTGTTAGTTTTAGGT
Organism: Anomaloglossus baeobatrachus; assembly: GCF_048569485.1. Lineage (NCBI taxonomy): Eukaryota > Metazoa > Chordata > Amphibia > Anura > Aromobatidae > Anomaloglossus > Anomaloglossus baeobatrachus. The sequence continues at coordinate 155,352,166 of NC_134356.1, forward strand.
TGTTTACCCTTTTGAATATGGGGTCTAATCAGTCCACACTTGTCAAGTTAACAGCAGATTAATTAGTAAGCGAGCAAAAAGGTAAAAAGTATGTTAAAAATATGAAGTTGCTCCTTCAGTGATCACTGCCAAGAGAGGGAGATTAGAGGAGCAAGAATGGAAAGATGTCTTGTTAAATAAGCGAGGGATTTTGAAAGATAAAGATCTCCTTATGGATGCTGAGGCATGGTATAGAACGTCAAAAGATGTTAGAAAATTGGCATGGAAAGAGGAATGGGATGGAGATAGTAGATATTTCTATATTGCACCAACTCAGAAAATGGCACCTCAGGAAGTGGCCAAGCCCATTAGGAAACAACGCCCCACTCCTCATAAGTCGTCCCCAGAGGGTTGGACTTATGTAGTTTGTCCCCCTGCCCACCAAACGCCCTCCCAAGCCTCTCCAGACATCATTTCAGGTCGGGCCGCACCTAGTTCCCTTTTCCAGCCATCTTAAGTCCCAAGGCCACTGGCCTATTTGTTGCTGGAGCAACAGAAGCCACCGAGGGGGGGCAGGAAGATGACAATGATTTAACAATGATCCACCCCACCACAAAAACTGTCCCTAGTAGAGGTAAACCACAGGTGCTGTCCTTATTTGAGGACGTCAGCCCACACATGGCATCGCACCATTATTCCGATAGTCCCAGATAAGAATGCCCTAAATATGTGACATGGAAGCCTCAAGAGGCTGCAGTCCTTGTGAAGGAACACTGAGATATATACACCTATGAGTGACGTGTCATCAATAATTGAGGTTTAATAAGGCCTTGGACCTGGTCTTTGTGGATAGAAGATTTGAAAGGGGGGGGTTTCTATGTACAGGTGCAGTGTTAAGTAAAAGGAGGGTAGAGAAGCCCTGACTGTTACCTGGTACGGTTTTCCTGCTAAGCAGTGAGTTGAACGTTGTATGCGTACTCACTGGTCTTGTTTTAGTGGATGTCAATGTATTCTTACCTAGAATTGAATACATTGGGGAAGACCCCTAAACTTTGGCCTTAATCAGAATTATTGAGTATTGGATAGACCGTTCTCATGGAGGTGTATGTATATCGTGAATTCTCTCCCTGACATAATATCTCATTTATAGTTTTCCTGGAAGATGTTTGTATGTATAATGTACGCAGTTTCTGGTGTGGAACACCGTAGCAGGAAAAAAGATGACCACCATCAGGTCTACCGTCGGGATGAGTGAGAGTGCAGGGCCCCCAGTTACAGGGTCAGCACAGGAGAGGTAGAGTAGATACGCTCCACTGTTTTTTCCTAGTTGTGTATATGTAGTCAGGGGGTGCTGCTTGGTAGTTTCCAAACCCTCTTGTGCTCTTTTTTTTTTTTTTCTCTTTCCCCGGGATTTTAGGGAGTTTTAGTTTTTAGAATTTCAGTGTTCTCCTTACCCCAAGTTACACTCATTGCTCTTTCTTACAAACCTGGGTATAGTCCTTTGTATCAGGTCACCGAGAGTCCGCATGCAAACTACTGCTGGTAATGACCAAGACACCCTCCTTCAAGTGGCAAGATGTCTAGAGATGAATCAAACAGCTTACAAGATCACCCCACATACGGATGTGCTGCATTCACAGTCACCTGAGTTACAGTCACAGTCACCTGAAGAGTATCATCACATCATCTCCAGCCCAGAAGTCATTCTACCTGTTTGCCATGGAGGAAGACAGCAGCCCTTTGAACACTACTCAGCCAGATTGAACACCTACCTAAAGCACCAGTTGAAGATCAGTGCCCGTATGACATCACTGCTCCCTGACAAAGTCACCAACTCCCGGTGTCCGGTCCTTAATCCTGCTAAACTTCTCCCTCTACCAAGGGGGGAGGAGTGTCCCACCTCTGACACCTTGGTGGAAGAGGTAGTCGACTCTGGCATAGCTGAAACTCTGGATTCAATACAGTGACGGATACACCTTTGGACCCTGACTTAACCCCTTTGCGGATGGATCAAGATGTGCATCAAGAAGACGATTCCACATAGGTATGGTGCTGGTAGCAGAAGACGCTGTGCTGATAGAGCAGTCGCTACCCGCATGCCTGTCTGTGAAGAAGCAGATCTATGTGCTCTCGCTGAAGCCTGCAAGATGGCAGCCAGCATCTACTCTGTATGGAAGACAAGAGACTTGATCACTGCCAATGGAACTGTACGCCGCCATGAGGCCATAGAAGAACGGATGGAAGCTTTGCTATTGCCAGACAGAGTCGCGGTGAGCAGGGTTGAGGCCTACATTGGAGGAGTCAAGGGAAGCAGTAAGAAGTGCCCTCACTGACAGAACATCCAAAGAAGCCCCAAGACCACTTACCAAAGAAACAGTCAGTCAATCTGTGTTCTTTGAATGACCCCGATGTGAAGAAGAAAGGAAAGATGGAAAGTCTTGAGAAAACGTTGTCCTGACCCTACAAGAGCAAGTCTCAGAAGAAGAAGAGGACTGAGATAGGGTGCAGCTGTGGGCTCCCGGAGACCATAGAAAGTGGCTAGTGACCTGCTTTCACTGCCAGCCAAAGAGATATGGCAGGCCTTAGACACAGAACTGACTCTATACACCCCATACCAGCCACAGAATAGAGGGAAGGTTGGGAAGATGGGGCAGTGTAGAAGGCAAGGGCATGAGAGTCTTCCCCTTGAATTGTTCAGTGTCAGACACACCCCAGCAGGGACCACTAGGTTGAGACCCTATGAAATCCTGTTTAGAAGTACCCCCAGATACTTCAACTAAGCTTGTTGTTTGTTTAACTAAACATTTGCCTAATATACGTTTTTGAGTTTTCTCCTCCAGATCCAACCAGATCTAGATTTTTCTCTTTTCTTTTCTCTTTCTCCTCTTTTCCTCTCTCTTTTCCTCTCTTTCTCTCTCTTTCCTCATTCTTTCTCTCTCTTTCCTCAATCTTTCTCTCTCTTCCTCTCTTCTCAATCTTTCTCTCTCTTCCTCTCTCTTCTCTCACTTTTTTTCTTTCGGACGAAGATCCATGCATTCCACTACAAAGAGATGTCGGACCTGCCTGAGACCAGGAGATGGCTGTCTTCCCTCTTCTACCCGATACTTTGTGCCAGGACGATGATATCTAAGCATGTGGACCAGATGACGACTGTGCATCCCACCTTTGATGATGTCCCACCATTACCGTCTGAGGACTGAGGAGCATGAGACTTTGACTGAAACCAATCCTGATAAATATGAGCTAATTAGAGGACTACGTCCACGTTCCCCCTTCCTGAATAACGTGTGCCAGCGGAACATAGCCATGAGGACAGTCTAGAGAATACGGTCAGGATCTGACTTCCTATGCATAGTCTGTTGGGTGGGGAGATTCATCCACAAGGGATGGGTTATCTCGTATGTGAGTGAGGTAACCATCGGCATTAGGACAGATCAATAGACTCGGGAAAAGTAAGGAAAGACTTTTTGGCTATCTCTAAAGGGGGGACTGTTATGGACAAGATTATGAGTATATAGGAGTATATATGGAGATATCCATAAAGAACAGGATTGAAGATGGTGTTTGAACTGTACCACACATATATCTCTTGGCATAAGACTCAGACAGACAGAGTCTTGTGACAAGTGAATCATGCTGACATTGCTTAATAAAAATGAGGAACCAAGCACATTACAGTAATTTGTATATCACAGAATAAGCTGTTCTACTTTATCCAATAGGAGACGTGTTACGTATTCTTGGCACCTAGCCAATAAGCCCGGTTAAATATTTGTACAACTTCCGGAATAAATCAGTATTACTTTCTATTCATATCTGAGTACGTCTCTAGTGTGAGTGAAAGAGAGTGGTATGCATGCTACCACGAGTGACTCATAATTTGGACTGCAGACATTTTAAGAGGGATGCATGACTGAATGGCATCAACCTAAATTAAGGCTTTATCACTGGAAAATGCTGGGCACCAGTAGGACACTAATGGAGTATAGGAGCCATTTTTGGATGGCACTAACTGGCAGCACTCTTTCCTATTAAAATAGCTTTGCAAAAAAGGGCAGCAGGGTACAATGCAGAGGTGGTGGTACTTGCTTGGCACAAGTGGAACACAAATGGAGTACAGCAGCCACTTTTTGGATGGCGCTAATTGGAAGCACTATTTGCTATTAAAATAGCTTTGCAAAAAAGGGCAGGAGGGTAAAATGCAGAGGTGGTGGGACTTGCTTGGCACAAGTGGGACACAAATGGAGTACAGCAGCCATTTTTTGGATGGCAGTACATGGCAGCACTCTTTTCTATTAAAATAGCTTTGCAAAAAGGGCAGCAGGATACAATGCAGAGGTGCTGGAAAATGCTGGGCACCAGTAGGACACTAATGGAGTATAGGAGCCACTTTTTGGATGGCACTAACTGGCAGCACTCTTTCCTATTAAAATAGTTTTGCAAAAAAGGGCAGGAGTGTACAATGCAGAGGTGCTGGAAAATGCTTGGCACCAGTAGGACACTAATGGAGTATAGCAGCCACTTTTTGTATGGCAATAACTGGCAGCACTCTTTACTATTAAATAGCTTTGCAAAAAAGGGCAGCAGGGTACAATGCAGAGTTGGTGGGACTTGCTTGGCACAAGTGGGACACTAATGGAGTACAGCAGCCACTTTTTGGATAGCACTAACTGGCAGCACTCTTTGCTATTAAAAAAGCTTTGCAAAAAAGGGCAGCAGAGTACAATGCAGAGGTGCTGCAAAATGCTTGGCACCAGTAGGACACTAATGAAGTATAGCTGCCACTTTTTGGATGGCACTAACTGGCAGCACTCTTTCCTATTAAAATAGCTTTGCAAAAAAGGGCAGAAGAATACAATGCAGAGGTGGTGGGACTTGCATGGCACAAGTGGGACACTAATGAAGTACAGCAGCCACTTTTTGGATGGCACTAACTGGCAGCACTCTTTCCTATTAAAATAGCTTTGCAAAAAAGGGCAGAAGAATACAATGCAGAGGTGGTGGGACTTGCATGGCACAAGTGGGACACTAATGGAGTACAGCAGCCACTTTTTGGATGGCACTAACTGGCAGCACTCTTTCCTATTAAAATAGCTTTGCAAAAAAGGGCAGCAGGGTACAATGCAGAGGTGGTTGGACTTGCTTGGCACAAGTGGGACACAAACAGAGTACAGTAGCCACTTTTTGGATGGCGCTAATTGGAAGCACTCTTTGCTATTAAAATAGCTTTGCAAAAAAGGGCAGCAGGGTACAATGCAGAGGTGCTGGAAAATTCTTGGCAACAGTAGGACACTAATGGAGTATAGCAGCCACTTTTTGGATGGCACTAACTGGCAGCACTTTTTCCTATTAAAATAGCTTTGCAAAAAAGGGCAGCAGGGTACAATGCAGAGGTGGTGGGACTTGCTTGGCACAAGTGGGACATAAATGGAGTACAGCAGCCACTTTTTTGATGGCACTAAGTGGCAGCACTCTTTGCTATTAAAATAGCTTTGCAAAAAAGGGCAGCAGGGTACAATGCAGAGGTGGTAGGACTTGCTTGGCACAAGTATGACACTAATGGCGTACAGCAGCGACTTTTTGGATGGCACTAACTTGCAGCACTCTTTGCTATTAAAATAGCTTTGCAAAAAAGGGCAAGAGGGTACAATGCAGAGGTGGTGGGACTTGCTTGGCACAAGTGGGACACTAATGGAGTACAGCAGCCATTTTTTGGATGGCACTAACTGGTAGCACTCTTTTCTATTAAAATAGCTTTGCAAAAACGGGCAGCAGGGTACAATGCAGAGGTGCTGGAAAATGCTGGGCACCAGTAGGACACTAATGGAGTATAGGAGCCACTTTTTGGATGGCACTAACTGGCAGCACTCTTTCCTATTAAAATAGCTTTGCAAAAAAGGGCAGGAGTGTACAATGCAGAGGTGCTGGAAAATGCTTGGCACCAGTAAGACACTAATGGAGTATAGCAGCCACTTTTTGGATGGCACTAACTGGCAGCACTCTTTACTATTAAATAGCTTTGCAAAAAAGGGCAGCAGGGTACAATGCAGAGTTGGTGGGACTTGCTTTGCACAAGTGGGACACTAATGGAGTACAGCAGCCACTTTTTGGATAGCACTAACTGGCAGCACTCTTTGATATTAAAATAGCTTTGCAAAAAAGAGCAGCAGGGTACAATGCAGAGGTGCTGGAAAATGCTTGGCACCAGTAGGACACTAATGAAGTATAGCAGCCACTTTTTGGATGGCACTAACTGGCAGCACTCTTTCCTATTAAAATAGCTTTGCAAAAAAGAGCAGCAGGGTACAATGCAGAGGTGGTGGGACTTGCTTGGCACAAGTGGGACACAAATGGAGTACAGCAGCCACTTTTTGGATGGCACTAACTGGAAGCACTCTTTGCTGTTAAAATAGCTTTGCAAAAAAGGTCAGCAGGGTACAATGCAGAGGTGCTGGAAAATGCTTGGCACCAGTAGGACACTAATGAAGTATAGAAGCCACTTTTTGGATGGCACTAACTGGCAGCACTCTTTCCTATTAAAATAGCTTTGCAAAAAAGGGCAGGAGTTTACAATGCAGATGTGCTGGAAAATGCTTGGCACCAGTAGGACACTAATGGAGTATAGCAGCCACTTTTTGGATGGCACTAACTGGCAGCACTCTTTACTATTAAATAGCTTTGCAAAAAAGGGCAGCAGGGTACAGTGCAGGGGTGGTGGGACTTGCTTGGCACAAGTGGGACACTAATGGAGTACAGCAGCCACTTTTTGGATGGCACTAACAGGCAGCACTCTTTGCTATTAAAATAGCTTTGCAAAAAACGGCAGCAGGGTACAATGCAGAGGTGCTGGAAAATGCTTGGCACCTGTAGGACACTAATGGAGTATAGCAGCCACTTTTTCGATGGTACTAACTGGCAGCATTTTTTCTTATTAAAATAGCTTTGCAAAAAAGGGCAGCAGGGTACAATGCAGAGGTGGTGGGACTTGCTTACCACCAGTAGGACACTAATGGAGTATAGCAGCCACTTTTTGCATGGCACTAACTGGCAGCACTTTTTCCTATTAAAATAGCTTTGCAAAAAAGGGCAGCAGGGTACAATGCAGAGGTGGTGGGACTTGCTTGGCACAAGTGGGACACAAATGGAGAACAGCAGCCACTTTTTTGATGGCACTAACTGGCAGCACTCTTTGCTATTAAAATAGCTTTGCAAAAAAGGGCAGGAGAGTACAATACAGAGGTGGTGGGACTTGCTTGGCACAAGTGGGACACTATTGGAGTACAGCAGCCACTTTTTGGATGGCACTAACTGGCAGCACTCTTTGCTATTAAAATAGCTTTGCAAAAAAGGGCAGCAGGGTACAATGCAGAGGTGCTGGCAAATGCTTGGCACCAGTAGGACACTAATGGAGTATAGCAGCCACTTTTTGGATGGCACTAACTGGCAGCACTCTTTCCTATTAAAATAGCTATGAAAAAAAGAGCAGCAGGGTACAATGCAGAGGTGCTGGAAAATGCTTGGCACCAGTAGGACACTAATGAAGTATAGCAGCCACTTTTTGGATGGCACTAACTGGCAGCACTCTTTCCTATTAAAATAGCTTTGCAAAAAAGAGCAGCAGGGTACAATGCAGAGGTGGTGGGACTTGCTTGGCACAAGTGGGACACAAATGGAGTACAGCAGCCACTTTTTGGATGGCACTAACTGGAAGCACTCTTTGCTGTTAAAATAGCTTTGCAAAAAAGACGGCCAGAGAGCCCCATAGGGGTGAACAGGCCCATGACGATCGGGAGGGTTAGGGTAGGAAAGAGTTAAGTGCTAAGGTTGGAGGCACATAGGGGCTGCCTGATTGGTGGGAGAGTCGGGAAAAGGGATTGGGTGAGGGACAAGATATGGGAGGGTTGGTGTGTGGGTATAAAGGGGGCTGTGCAGAGGTCACTGCCCCTTTTGACCTACAGACAGCGTGTCCCCCCTGCGCTGCTGCCTCTCTGACTGAAGAATGGTGGCGGTGCTGGAGCTGGGGGGGGCATCTGAGGACATCGGCGAGGACGCGTATGCAGGGCTGGAGCAGCTTCTCTGCTCCTGCGCCCGGACCTGCGCTCGGCGGGCGCGACCGCCGGAGCGCTACTCCCCCGTCGGGGGGGGAGAAGACAGATTTAGGAGCCCCTTCGGGGACCCTCCGGGGCAGCGGAGTGCACCTCACCTTCAGACGTGTCTCCGGCCGCCGGGAGGAATCCTCGTCGGAGATTCCGCGGGCCGGGGGTGGGCGGAGCTTATGCGAGGCCTACTTCCGGTCCGCGGCCTGCACGGCCACGGACCAGAGCAGCGGCAGCCCCCAGTGAGGTGCGGGCTGGGGGTGGCGCCCGGCACCACAGAGCGGACGGGGAGACTCCCTGCAGACGGCAGGGGAAATAGCATGGATGGAGGGGCGGCACGGATCGGAGCGGTAGTCGGAGGGGGCTGGTGGCAGGGTCATGCAGTCGGCAGGGCCCTTGCGGCGGTCTGTTATTACGGTACCTCCCAGCAGGGATCAGGCTGGGGGGTGTTCCTGGCATCCGGACGGAGAGGCACGGCCTTCCTGCAGTCGGCAGGGAGGGGGACCACCGGTAGCTACAGAGATTACAGCGGTGCAGCAGGAGGGGGCAGCAAAGAAGGATGGCGGCAGGACGCCGCGCCGCGGCAGGAAACAGAGGACAAACAGGAGGTGCACGGAGGAGCAGGGTGCGGTGACCGTGGGGGTTGACGGCCGCAAGGTGCGGGCTGTCCCCTCGCTGGTCCCCCCAGCGGACTTCAGCACCTCTTCTTATTCGGGCGAGGAAGAAGGACCGGAGGAGGCGGCAGGACGGATGAGCGGCAGCAGGATGTTCGCGGTACGGCTGCTCCGGATTCGGTTCAGAGGCAGCCCGGTGAGAGAACAACCAATATGTTTAATGTTGTGGGTAGTGTTAGCGGGGACGGGGGTTCCACCGCGGGGAGTGGTTTGCCGGGGGTTTAGTGCGGTCGGTCAGTCGGGGTTACCCGGGGCGGAGTTTTGGGGGCAGCTGCTAGGGGTGTTGCAGGGATTGTCGGCTGAGCGGTCAGGTCGAAGCGGGCCTTGGTCCCTGGCGGGGGGCGTGGGTGGGTCCCACGGTCGGGGTGGCTGCCGGTGGTACCGGTGCGCGAGGTAGAGACTTAGGAGGTTGTGCTGGCGGTCGTTGCGGGTCAGGCGGACGGCGCGGCGGCCGTGGCGTTGGTTAGCGAGGACGTGGAAAAGGATGATGAGGTTGTGCGTTTGGATGATAGGGCACGGAGCGAAGTTACGGGTGCTTTGGGAGTCCGTTAGGGGTGCATTTGAAAAGGGAGGTGAGGGAGTAGATAAGGAAAGGAGAGTATGGGGAAATATTTTCACTGCTTCCCTTGGAAAAGTTTAATTTGGATACAGTGAAGGCAAGTGAATCTAAAAGATAAGGAGGATAAAAAAAAAAAAAGGGGGAGGTGTAGGTTGATCCCGAGGACGTTTACTAACTGGCATCGGAAGGCTATGCGGCCGGGCATCTGGTGGGAACACAAAGATATATGTTTTGGGGATGCGTTTGATAACGGCTCCGGCGCAGCCCCTTTTGAGGTGGTGCCAGGGGCCCGGGTGCGAGTGGCGGGTCTTTGGCTGGAAAAAAGAAAGGGGCGTGTTGGAAATTTAGTGAGGGGCAATGTAAGTTTGGGGGCAGCGTGTCAGTTCAAACACGAGTGTTCCGGTTGTGGAGGTTTCCCACTCTTTGGCCAGGTGTTTCAAAGGGGGAAAGAAAAGTCGGGGGAAGGTTTTGGTAACAGGGAAGACGCTAGTGAGGGTTGAGGCGATGCGTCCCTATTTAAATAGATATCCGGATGATCGGGCGGCGGAGCTGTTTGCTACGGGTTTTATGGAAGGTTTCCGGTTTACGTTTGATTTTGGGGCGCCGGTGTTTCGCCCGGGTAATTCGGGGTCCGCAAAAGGACATCCGGAGGTGGTGACGGAAAGGCTGCAGAAGGAGGTGGAGCGGGATGGATGGCGGGTTCTGGTCCAGGACCCGCCACTCCCCAACTTGAGGGTTTTTCGCTGCTGGGAGTGGTACCCAAGAAGGAGTCGAACGAGTACCGGCTCCTTCATCATCTCTCTTACCCGGCTGGGTTGTTGGTGAACGGCGGGATTTCACCCGAGTGCCGGCGGTCTGTTATGTATCGTTTGACAAGGCGTTGGAATTAGTGTGGGTAGTGGGCAAGGGGGCCCGATGACCAAGGCGGACGTGGAAACAGCTTTACGGTTACTTCCGGTGCACCCGGAGAGTTTTTTCACCTTTGGGGTGCATGTGGGATGGGCAATACTATGTGGATCAGTGCCTGCCTATGGGTTGTTCTATTTCGTGCGCTTATTTTGAAGCGTTAGTTCGTTTGTGGAATGGGTAGTCAGGGATGTGGCGGGTGTCCACTCAGTGATACGCTATTTGGATGATTTCTTTTGCGTGGGGCCAGTGGGCTCCTCGGTTTGTTCCTTGCTGTTATTTACATGAGAACGCATTGCAGGAAGCCTGGGATTCCGTTGGCACGGGAGAAAACAGAAGGGCCAGTGACGTCCCTGTGTTTCTTGGGCATTGAAATTGACACGGTGGCTATGGAATGCCGATTGCCGGAGGACGAGCTGCGTGTTTTGAAGGTGTCGGTGCAGTTGTTGCACTGGGCTAAGAAGGTGCGGTTACAGGATTTCAGTCGGTCCTTGGGAAGTTGAATTTTGCCGGTCGCATTAGGCCGATGGGGCGAATATTTAACAGGCGTCTGGCGAGCGCGATGGCAGGGGTGATTGCTACAAATTATTTTGTCAGAGTGACAATGACGATGAAAGGAGGTTTGCTGGTGTGGGGCTGCATTCCTTGAATGATACAACGGACGGATGTTATGGGTGAGCAAGGCAGTATCAGATAGCCAGCTGGAACTGTTTATTGATGCGGCGGGGGCATCAGGTTTTGGGGCAATTTTAGGACGCATTGGTGTGTGGGCTAATGGCCACGGCTTTGGGTGGAAAAAGGGGTTTGTGACAAATTTGGCGCTGGTGGAAATGTTCCCCCATCATAGTGGCGATGGAGTTTTGGGGCCCAGAATTTGCGGGCAAGAAGCTTGGAGTGCATTGTAATGACATGGCAGTGGTGTATTTCGATCAATTCATGGTCGTCAAAATCGCCCCCGGTGGTGTGCTACTTGAGACATCTGGTGTTGGGTTGCTTAGAGCTCAACATGTGCGTGGTGGCGCAGCATGTGCCCGGAGTGCAAATTGAAGTGGCTGATGCGCTCGGTTTCAGTCCCACAGGTTCAGGCGACTGGTGCCAGGAGCGGACAAGGTTGGAGAACTATGCCCGGCATGGCTGTGTGACCTGGTGTCGGGTAGCATTTGAGGGAATCAGGAGACCGGTGACTGAGGCTACTTGTGCCGATACCAGGCTGTGTGGCAGGAATGGGAGGAATTGGAGAAGGCGGATTTTATGGAGCTTGGTTAGACAGGCCGAGTGCTGGGGTTTTGTCATTGATTAGCTGGGATTTTTCAGCAGGCCGGTCTGTTTCGGTGATGATTACAAGTTGGGTGGTGTTGGCCTTCTTGTTAAAATGCAAGGGGTTCGGGACGTGGCAAAGGATTTTCTGGTGCGGTAGGTGATAAAGGGTTTTCAAAGGACGCGCGGTCGCGAGACAGGAGACGGCCGCTATTGTTTCCGTCGTTGGTTTGTTGGTGATGTGTTTGGGGGATATATGCTCGTCCGATTAGGTACGAGGCTGTTTACGGTTGCCTTTGTATTGGCATTTTCGGGGCTTTCTGCATCAGAGAATTTGGTAGCCCTGCCAGGCATGCGGTAGGCGGGCTGTTATTAGAGGTTGTTACGCTTGGTAAGGATGGCGTGAGTGCCGGTATGGTTTTCGATAGACAGACCAAATAGGTCGGGGACGTCTGGTGACATTGTTTGAATTGCCAGGGCACCACCTATGCCCAGTGGTTCAGGTGGCGGAATTCTTGCAGGTGTGGGTGGCTACCCCGGTGTTTCTTTAGACATGTGGATGGATCTGCCTTATCGTGATTCCAGTATGGCAGTGTTGAAGACGGTTTTAGTAAGGGCCGGGGGAGTAGCCAAGGGATTATGGGTCCCACTCCTTTCGGATTGGGGCAGCGACCGAAGCGGCTAAGTGGGGGGGCTGAGTGAGGATTGGACCCGGTGGATTGGGAGCTGGGATTCCTCCAGATTTCATTTGTATATTAGACCACATCTGATTAGGTGATGTTTGGTGACAGGGGGGGGTCCTTTATTGAGGATGGTTTGGTGGGGCAGTTTCTTCGTACGGAGCGGCGATGTAGGAAGCTCGTGTGAAATAGCTCGGAGTTCGGGGCATGACTTGGAGTAGAGTTCTCCCTGAATTGGTGTATTATAGCCGGATTGACAAGGAACCTGTTGTTTTAATGCTGCAGGTGGGGGGGAATGACTTTGGAGTGTGGACGGCGTGAGAGTTAAAAGGGAGAGCAAGTTGGGACTTACTTCATTTGTGGAGGGCGTTCCATGGCATTGTGATTGTGAGGGCCGATATGGTAGCCCGAATGCAGTGGCGTTTTAGGAGTGGATCGGATTAACAGGGCCTGGAAAAAATTGAACCGGGCGATTGGCAGGTTTGGAGCGTGGAACGGAGGTTGGTGGTTCGATTCGAGGAGTTGGAGAAGTCCACCGAGCAGTATGTGAGGCGTGATGGGGTCCATTCTCACGGATGGCGGTTTTGGATTTGTGGACGTTGGGTTTGAAGGATGGAATGGAACGAGCATTGGGGGTGTGGGGGGCCCGGGCCAAGTAAGGTGTCACTTGGGCCGGTCTGTGGCGGGGTGATAGGTCCGTTCAGAGAGGTTTGGTGTACCGACAGTAGGTTTGTTGGTATGAAGCCACTCAGGGGGAGTGGCTTTGAGTTGGATGGGAACTTGTAGGCGGAGGTCCTGCAGGTTCTGGGGAGGGGTAATTAACGATGGAACGTTAATTACCCTACACCTCGGGTCGGTTGGTCACGGCCGAGGTGGTCCCCTGGGCCGGTTGGAGGTTACGGCCGGGGGATAGGAATGATGGTTTGCCTCTCGGATGGACCTATCAGGTGTCATTTTGTGGAGAATATGTATATATGTACAGGTTCAGGTGTTAATGGGGTGGCATGTTGAGCCACAAGTTTGGTACATATATACTGTTGAATAAAGCTGTGGCCATTCGGCAATAAAGTTGGAGTCTGTGTCGTTACTAATATATTTAAATTAAGGGGAAGTTTGTCACTGGAGACCCGCTTATCCCTTATAGATACGTCAAGACGGCCAGAGAGCCCCATAGGGGTGAACAGGCCCATGACGATCGGGAGGGTTAGGGTAGGAAAGAGTTAAGTGCTAAGGTTGGAGGCACATAGGGGCTGCCTGATTGGTGGGAGAGTCGGGAAAAGGGATTGGGTGAGGGACAAGATATGGGAGGGTTGGTGTGTGGGTATAAAGGGGGCTGTGCAGAGGTCACTGCCCCTTTTGACCTACAGACAGCGTGTCCCGCCCACCCGCCCTGCAATAATGTAAAAAAAAAAAAAAAAAAAAAAAAAAGATAAATAAATAAATAAAATGATAATAATAATAAAAAGAAAAAAGAGTATATAAAAAAAAAAAAAAAAAAATAATAAAAAAAAAAAAAAAAAAAAGGATGTTGTTTTCTTTTGAGTTGTTGTCACAGCGGGGTGATAGGTCCGTTCAGAGAGGTTTGGTGTACCGACAGTAGGTTTGTTGGTATGAAGCCACTCAGGGGGAGTGGCTTTGAGTTGGATGGGAACTTGTAGGCGGAGGTCCTGCAGGTTCTGGGGAGGGGTAATTAACGATGGAACGTTAATTACCCAACACCTCGGGTCGGTTGGTCACGGCCGAGGTGGTCCCCTGGGCTGGTTGGAGGTTACGGCCGGGGGATAGGAATGATGGTTTGCCTCTCGGATGGACCTATCAGGTGTCATTTTGTGGAGAATATGTATATATGTACAGGTTCAGGTGTTAATGGGGTGGCATGTTGAGCCACAAGTTTGGTACATATATACTGTTGAATAAAGCTGTGGCCATTCGGCAATAAAGTTGGAGTCTGTGTCGTTACTAATATATTTAAATTAAGGGGAAGTTTGTCACTGGAGACCCGCTTATCCCTTATAGATACGTCAAGGTCAGCAGGGTACAATGCAGAGGTGCTGGAAAATGCTTGGCACCAGTAGGAAACTAATGAAGTATAGAAGCCACTTTTTGGATGGCACTAACTGGCAGCACTCTTTCCTATTAAAATAGCTTTGCAAAAAAGGGCAGGAGTGTACAATGCAGATGTGCTGGAAAATGCTTGGCACCAGTAGGACACTAATGGAGTATAGCAGCCACTTTTTGGATGGCACTAACTGGCAGCACTCTTTACTATTAAATAGCTTTGCAAAAAAAGGGCAGCAGGGTACAGTGCAGGGGTGGTGGGACTTGCTTGGCACAAGTGGGACACTAATGGAGTACAGCAGCCACTTTTTGGATGGCACTAACAGGCAGCACTCTTTGCTATTAAAATAGCTTTGCAAAAAACGGCAGCAGGGTACAATGCAGAGGTGCTGGAAAATGCTTGGCACCTGTAGGACACTAATGGAGTATAGCAGCCACGTTTTCGATGGTACTAACTGGCAGCATTTTTTCTTATTAAAATAGCTTTGCAAAAAAGGGCAGCAGGGTACAATGCAGAGGTGGTGGGACTTGCTTACCACCAGTAGGACACTAATGGAGTATAGCAGCCACTTTTTGCATGGCACTAACTGGCAGCACTTTTTCCTATTAAAATAGCTTTGCAAAAAAGGGCAGCAGGGTACAATGCAGAGGTGGTGGGACTTGCTTGGCACAAGTGGGACACAAATGGAGAACAGCAGCCACTTTTTTGATGGCACTAACTGGCAGCACTCTTTGCTATTAAAATAGCTTTGCAAAAAAGCAGGATACAATGCTGAGGTGGTGGGACTTTCTTGGCACAAGTGGGAAACTAATGGAATACAGCAGCCACTTTTTGGATGGCACTAACTGGCAGCACTCTTTATTATTAAAATAGCTTTGCAAAAAAGGGCAGCAGGGTACAATGCAGAGGTGGTGGGACTTGCTTGGCACAAGTGGGACACTAATAGGATACAGCAGCCACTTTTTGGATAGCACTAACTGGCAGCACTCTTTCATATTAAAATAGCTTTGCAAAAAAGGGCAGCAGGGTACAATGCAGAGGTGCTGGAAAATGCTTGGCACCAGTAGGACACTAATGAAGTATAGCAGCCACTTTTTGGATGGCACTAACTGGCAGCACTCTTTCCTATTAAAATAGCTTTGCAAAAAAGGGCATCAGGGTACAATGCAAAGGTGGTGGTACTTGTTTGGCACAAGTGGGACACAAATGGAGTACAGCAGCCACTTTTTGGATGGCGCTAATTGGAAGCACTATTTGCTATTAAAATAGCTTTGCAAAAAAGGGCAGCAGGGTACAATGCAGAGGTGGTGGTACTTGCTTGGCACAAGTGGGACACAAATGGAGTACAGCAGCCACTTTTTGGATGGCACTAACTGGCAGCACTCTTTTCTATTAAATAGCTTTGTAAAAAAGGGCAGGAGGGTAAAATGCAGAGGTGGTGGGACTTGCTTGGCACAAGTAGGACACAAATGGAGTACAGCAGCCACTTTTTTGATGGCACTAACTGGCAGCACTCTTTGCTATTAAAATAGCTTTGCAAAAAAGGGCAGCAGGGTACAATGCAGAGGTGCTGAAAAATGCTTGGCACCAGTAAGACACTAATGAAGTATAGCAGCCACTTTTTGGATGGCACTAACTGGCAGCAGTCTTTCCTATTAAAATAGCTTTGCAAAAAAGGTCAGCAGGGTACAATGCAGAGGTGGTGGGACTTGCTTGGCACAAGTGGGACACTAATGAAGTACAGCAGCCACTTTTTGGATGGTGCTAATTGGAAGCACTATTTGCTATTAAAATAGCTTTGCAAAAAAGGGCAGCAGGCTACAATGCAGAGGTAGTGGGACTTGCTTGGCACAAGTGGCAAACTAATAGGATACAGCAGCCACTTTTTGGATAGCACTAACTGGCAGCACTCTTTGCTACTAAAATAGCTTTGCAAAAAAGGGCAGCAGGGTACAATGCAGAGGTGCTGGAAAATGCTTGGCACCAATAGGACACTAATGAAGTATAGCAGCCACTTTTTGGATGGCACTAACTGGAAGCACTCTTTGCTATTAAAATAGCTTTGCAAAAAAGGTCAGCAGGGTACAATGCAGAGGTGCTGGAAAATGCTTGGTACCAGTAGGACACTAATGAAGTATAGCAGCCACTTTTTGGATGGCACTAACTGGCAGCACTCTTTCCTATTAAAATAGCTTTGCAAAAAAGGGCAGGAGAGTACAATGCAGATGTGCTGGAAAATGCTTGGCACCAGTAGGACACTAATGGAGTATAGCAGCCACTTTTTGGATGGCACTAACTGGCAGCACTCTTTCCTATTAAAATAGCTTTGCAAAAAAGGGCATCAGGGTACAATGCAAAGGTGGTGGTACTTGTTTGGCACAAGTGGGACACAAATGGAGTACAGCAGCCACTTTTTGGATGGCGCTAATTGGAAGCACTATTTGCTATTAAAATAGCTTTGCAAAAAAGGGCAGCAGGGTACAATGCAGAGGTGGTGGTACTTGCTTGGCACAAGTGGGACACAAATGGAGTACAGCAGCCACTTTTTGGATGGCACTAACTGGCAGCACTCTTTTCTATTAAATAGCTTTGTAAAAAAGGGCAGGAGGGTAAAATGCAGAGGTGGTGGGACTTGCTTGGCACAAGTAGGACACAAATGGAGTACAGCAGCCACTTTTTTGATGGCACTAACTGGCAGCACTCTTTGCTATTAAAATAGCTTTGCAAAAAAGGGCAGCAGGGTACAATGCAGAGGTGCTGAAAAATGCTTGGCACCAGTAAGACACTAATGAAGTATAGCAGCCACTTTTTGGATGGCACTAACTGGCAGCAGTCTTTCCTATTAAAATAGCTTTGCAAAAAAGGTCAGCAGGGTACAATGCAGAGGTGGTGGGACTTGCTTGGCACAAGTGGGACACTAATGAAGTACAGCAGCCACTTTTTGGATGGTGCTAATTGGAAGCACTATTTGCTATTAAAATAGCTTTGCAAAAAAGGGCAGCAGGCTACAATGCAGAGGTAGTGGGACTTGCTTGGCACAAGTGGCAAACTAATAGGATACAGCAGCCACTTTTTGGATAGCACTAACTGGCAGCACTCTTTGCTACTAAAATAGCTTTGCAAAAAAGGGCAGCAGGGTACAATGCAGAGGTGCTGGAAAATGCTTGGCACCAATAGGACACTAATGAAGTATAGCAGCCACTTTTTGGATGGCACTAACTGGAAGCACTCTTTGCTATTAAAATAGCTTTGCAAAAAAGGTCAGCAGGGTACAATGCAGAGGTGCTGGAAAATGCTTGGTACCAGTAGGACACTAATGAAGTATAGCAGCCACTTTTTGGATGGCACTAACTGGCAGCACTCTTTCCTATTAAAATAGCTTTGCAAAAAAGGGCAGGAGAGTACAATGCAGATGTGCTGAAAAATGCTTGGCACCAGTAGGACACTAATGGAGTATAGCAGCCACTTTTTGGATGGCACTAACTGGCAGCACTTTTTCTTATTACAATAGCTTTGCAAAAAAGGGCAGCAGGGTACAGTGCAGGGGTGGTGGGACTTGCTTGGCACAAGTGGGACACTAATGGAATACAGCAGCCACTTTTTGGATGGCTCTAACTGGCAGCACTTTTTGCTATTAAAATAGCTTTGCAAAAAAGGGCAGCAGGGTACAATGCAGAGGTGCTGGAAAATGCTTGGCACCTGTAGGACACTAATGGAGTATAGCAGCCACTTTTTCGATAGTACTAACTGGCAGCATTTTTTCTTATTAAAATAGCTTTGCAAAAAAGGGCAGCAGGGTACAATGCAGAGGTGGTGGGACTTGCTTACCACCAGTAGGACACTAATGGAGTATAGCAGCCACTTTTTGGATGGCACTAACTGGCAGCACTTTTTCCTATTAAAATAGCTTTGCAAAAAAGGGCAGCAGGGTACAATGCAGAGGTGGTGGGACTTGCTTGGCACAAGTGGGACACAAATGGAGAACAGCAGCCACTTTTTTGATGGCACTTACTGGCAGCACTCTTTGCTATTAAAATAGCTTTGAAAAAAGGGCAGGAGAGTACAATGCAGAGGTGCAGGAAAATGCTTGGCACCAGTAGGACACTAATGGAGTATAGCAGCCACTTTTTCGATGGCACTAACTGGCAGCACTCTTTCCTATTAAAATAGCTTTGCAAAAAAGGGCAGAAGGGTACAATGCAGAGGTGCTGGAAAATGCTTGGCACCAGTAGGACACTAATGGAGTACAGCAGCCACTTTTTGGATGGCACTAACTGGCAGCACTTTTTCCTATTAAAATAGCTTTGCAAGAAAGGGCAGCAGGATACAATGCTGAGGTGGTGGGACTTTCTTGGCACAAGTGGGACACTAATGGAATACAGCAGCCACTTTTTGGATGGCACTAACTGGCAGCACTCTTTGTTATTAAAATAGCTTTGCAAAAAAGGGCAGCAGGGTACAATGCAGAGGTGGTGGGACTTGCTTACCACTAGTAGGACACTAATGGAGTATAGCAGCCACTTTTTGGATGGCACTAACTGGCAGCACTTTTTCCTATTAAAATAGCTTTGCAAAAAAGGGCAGCAGGGTACAATGCAGAGGTGGTGGGACTTGCTTGGCACAAGTGGGACACAAATGGAGAACAGCAGCCACTTTTTTGATGGCACTTACTGGCAGCACTCTTTGCTATTAAATAGCTTTGCAAAAAAGGGCAGGAGAGTACAATGCAGAGGTGCAGGAAAATGCTTGGCACCAGTAGGACACTAATGGAGTATAGCAGCCACTTTTTCGATGGCACTAACTGGCAGCACTCTTTCCTATTAAAATAGCTTTGCAAAAAAGGGCAGAAGGGTACAATGCAGAGGTGCTGGAAAATGCTTGGCACCAGTAGGACACTAATGGAGTACAGCAGCCACTTTTTGGATGGCACTAACTGGCAGCACTTTTTCCTATTAAAATAGCTTTGCAAGAAAGGGCAGCAGGATACAATGCTGAGGTGGTGGGACTTTCTTGGCACAAGTGGGACACTAATGGAATACAGCAGCCACTTTTTGGATGGCACTAACTGGCAGCATTCTTTGTTATTAAAATAGCTTTGCAAAAAAGGGCAGCAGGGTACAATGCAGAGGTGGTGGGACTTGCTTGGCACAAGTGGGACACTAATAGGATACAGCAGCCACTTTTTGGATAGCACTAACTGGCAGCACTCTTTGCTATTAAAATAGCTTTGCAAAAAAGGGCAGCAGGGTACAATGCAGAGGTGCTGGAAAATGCTATGCACCAGTAGGACACTAATGAAGTATAGCAGCCACATTTTGGATGGCAATAACTGGCAGCACTCTTTCCTATTAAAATAGCTTTGCAAAATAGGGCAGCAGGGTACAATGCAGAGGTGGTGGGACTTGCTTGGCACAAGTGGGACACTAATGAAGTACAGCAGCCACTTTTTGGATGGCACTAACTGGCAGCACTCTTTCCTATTAAAATAGCTTTGCAAAAAAGGGCAGCAGGGTACAATGCAGAGTTGGTGGTACTTGTTTGGCACAAGTGGGACACAAATGGAGTACAGCAGCCACTTTTTGGATGGCGCTAATTGGAAGCACTATTTGCTATTAAAATAGCTTTGCAAAAAAGGGCAGAAGGGTAACATGCAGAGGTGCTGGAAAATGCTTGGCACCTGTAGGACACTAATGGAGTATAGCAGCCACTTTTTGGATGGCACTAACTGGCAGCACTTTTTCTTATTACAATAGCTTTGCAAAAAAGGGCAGCAGGGTACAGTGCAGGGGTGGTGGGACTTGCTTGGCACAAGTGGGACACTAATGGAGTACAGGAGACACTTTTTGGATGGCACTAACTGTCAGCATTCTTTGCTATTAAAATAGCTTTGCAAAAAAGGGCAGGAGGGTACAATGCAGCGGTGGTGGGACTTGCTTGGCACAAGTAGACAATAATGGAGAACTGCAGCCACTTTTTTGATGGCACTAAGTGGCAGCACTTTTTGCTATTAAAATAGCTTTGCAAAAAAGGGCAGCAGGGTACAATGCAGAGGTGGTTGGACTTGCTTGGCACAGGAGGGACAAAAATGTAATACAGCAGCCACTTTTTGGATGGCACTAAGTGGCAGCACTCTTTGCTATTAAAATAGCTTTGCAAAAAAGGGCAGCAGGGTACAATGCAGAGGTGGTGGGACTTGCTTACCACCAGTAGGACACTAATGGAGTATAGCAGCCACTTTTTGGAAGGCACTAACTGGCAGCACTTTTTCCTATTAAAATAGCTTTGCAAAAAAGGGCAGCAGGGTACAATGCAGAGGTGGTGGGACTTGCTTGGCACAAGTGGGAGACAAATGGAGAACAGCAGCCACTTCTTTGATGTCACTAACTGGCAGCACTCTTTGCTATTAAAATAGCTTTGCAAAAAAGGGCAGGAGGGTACAATACAGAGGTGGTGGGACTTGCTTGGCACAAGTGGGACACTAATGGAGTACAGCAGCCACTTTTTGGATGGCACTAACTGGCAGCACTCTTTGCTATTAAAATAGCTTTGCAAAAAAGGGCAGCAGGGTACAATGCAGAGGTGGTGGGACTTGCTTACCACCAGTAGGACACTAATGGAGTATAGCAGCCACTTTTTGGATGGCAGTAACTGGCAGCACTTTTTCCTATTAAAATAGCTTTGCAAAAAAGGGCAGCAGGGTACAATGCAGAGGTGCTGGAAAATGCTTGGCACCAGTAGGACACTAATCAAGTATAGCAGCCACTTTTTGGATGGCACTAACTGGCAGCACTCTTTCCTATTAAAATAGCTTTGCAAAAAAGGGCAGCAGGGTACAATGCAGAGGTGGTGGGACTTGCTTGGCACCAGTAGGACACTAATGGAGTGTAGCAGCCACTTTTTGGATGGCATTAACTGGCAGCACTTTTTCCTATTAAAATAGCTTTGCAAAAAAGGGCAGCAGGGTACAATGCAGAGGTGGTGGGACTTGCTTGGCACAAGTGGGACACAAATGGAAAACAGCAGCCACTTTTTGGATGGCACTAACTGGCAGCACTCTTTGCTATTAAAATAGCTTTGCAAAAAAGGGCAGCAGGGTACAATGCAGAGGTGCTGGTGTTATGGACAAGATTATGAGTATATAGGAGTATATATGGAGATATCCATAAAGAACAGGATTGAAGATGGTGTTTGAACTGTACCACACATATATCTCTTGGCATAAGACTCAGACAGACAGAGTCTTGTGACAAGTGAATCATGCTGACATTGCTTAATATAAATGAGGAACCAAGCACATTACAGTAAATTGTATATCACAGAATAAGCTGTTCTACTTTATCCAATAGGAGACGTGTTACGTATTCTTGGCACCTAGCCAATAAACCCGGTTAAATATTTGTACAACTTCCGGAATAAATCAGTCTTACTTTCTATTCATATCTGAGTACGTCTCTAGTGTGAGTGAAAGAGAGTGGTATGCATGCTACCACGAGTGACTCATAATTTGGACTGCAGACAGTTTAAGAGGGATGCATGACTGAATGGCATCAACCTAAATTAAGGCTTTATCATTTGGCGCCCAACGAACCTTAGGACGGAGCTCTGGATGGCGGACGGCCGTGCTAACACCTTGATTCGAATGGCAACTGCACGAGGGGATGGAGATGCGCACTCCATATGCAGGTGAGAAAATTTGTATAATCTCACCTTGCAACCTTATGCGTGTACTTGCATTTCGAAAGGGGGCTTGGGCTGTCCCAGTCTAGACACCTAATGACCGCCATCTCGCATGAGATAAGCCGTCCTAAGAGATCCCACACCAAGTTGGTCAGGTTCACCTTAAGCTGTCTGTATAAATGTATTTCTAAATCACATGAAATGTAATGTGGTTTGAGGTTTTTTTGTCTGCTCTGGGAGAAAGCAGAAGTTCTAAGTTTCATTTTTGGAAAATGAGGAAGTTGTTTCATACGCTGGTTATATATATATATATATGTATGGATACATATATATATATGGTTATATCTGCAGGTGAGATCAGCCACCTGGATGGTACGTATAGTGTCCTTATTGTTATGTCATTGTGTTTACCTGTGTCTACCTGTTGAAATGTCTGTTTATTTGCAGCAGGTGGAGTACTTGCTGGCTTCCTGAAACAGAAGTTCTGTTTTGTTCAGTTACGGCGGAAAAAGAGGAAGTGTCACAAGAATGTAGTGAGAGCTGTCTTTGAGTGAAAAAAAACAAAAAAAAAACAACAAAACTCAGAAGCTGTACTTTGAGGTTAACTGTTTATGTATTCTGTTATGTATACTGCGAGATACACTGGTGTGTGACATGTCCCTTCGATAGTCAGTAGTTGATAAGTCTGAAGGCCAGGTACAGAGTTATGGTAAGCGCCCTGACTGTATCCTGGTGCGTCTTCCAGAGAGAGGAGATGATAGGGGGGTTGACTTTGGTTTTGGTCAGTACAGAGTTATGGTAAGAGCCCTGACTGTATCTGGTGGAATTTGATGTGTTCTCCACGAATCCTAGGTAGGAGGAACATTAGCAGAATCCCTTGACTTTGGTTTTAATCATTGAGTATTGATGTTCTGGATGGACTGTTCAAATAAGGTGTATATAGTGTGAACAGAGGTTACTAGTACTTGAAGTAAGATATAGTGAGGGTGTATTTAGTTTCTATCACCCACGTGACACTTCTTCCTGGTAGGACAACCCGTTTGTGTTGTGGTTTTGTGGACTGAGGTAGAAAATCTGTGTATTCTGTGGATGTGTATAGTCGCTGGTCCAGGAGAGGAAGTGCATTACGGCACAGACCAGACATCCAGGTTGACGTGTTAGTTTTAGGTTGTTTACCCTTTTGAATATGGGGTCTAATCAGTCCACACTTGTCAAGTTAACAGCAGATTAATTAGTAAGCGAGCAAAAAGGTAAAAAGTATGTTAAAAATATGAAGTTGCTCCTTCAGTGATCACTGCCAAGAGAGGGAGATTAGAGGAGCAAGAATGGAAAGATGTCTTGTTAAATAAGCGAGGGATTTTGAAAGATAAAGATCTCCTTATGGATGCTGAGGCATGGTATAGAACGTCAAAAGATGTTAGAAAATTGGCATGGAAAGAGGAATGGGATGGAGATAGTAGATATTTCTATATTGCACCAACTCAGAAAATGGCACCTCAGGAAGTGGCCAAGCCCATTAGGAAACAACGCCCCACTCCTCATAAGTCGTCCCCAGAGGGTTGGACTTGTGTAGTTTGTCCCCCTGCCCACCAAACGCCCTCCCAAGCCTCTCCAGACATCATTTCAGGTCGGGCCGCACCTAGTTCCCTTTTCCAGCCATCTTAAGTCCCAAGGCCACTGGCCTATTTGTTGCTGGAGCAACAGAAGCCACCGAGGGGGGGCAGGAAGATGACAATGATTTAACAATGATCCACCCCACCACAAAAACTGTCCCTAGTAGAGGTAAACCACAGGTGCTGTCCTTATTTGAGGACGTCAGCCCACACATGGCATTGCACCATTATTCCGATAGTCCCAGATAAGAATGCCCTAAATATGTGACATGGAAGCCTCAAGAGGCTGCAGTCCTTGTGAAGGAACACTGAGATATATACACCTATGAGTGACGTGTCATCAATAATTGAGGTTTAATAAGGCCTTGGACCTGGTCTTTGTGGATAGAAGATTTGAAAGGGGGGGTTTTCTATGTACAGGTGCAGTGTTAAGTGGAACACTGAGATATATACACCTATGAGTGACGTGTCATCAATAATTGAGGTTTAATAAGGCCTTGGACCTGGTCTTTGTGGATAGAAGATTTGAAAGGGGGGGTTTTCTATGTACAGGTGCAGTGTTAAGTAAAAGGAGGGTAGAGAAGCCCTAACTGTTACCTGGTACGGTTTTCCTGCTAAGCAGTGAGTTGAACGTTGTATGCGTACTCACTGGTCTTGTTTTAGTGGATGTCAATGTATTCTTACCTAGAATTGAATACATTGGGGAAGACCCCTAAACTTTGGCCTTAATCAGAATTATTGAGTATTGGATAGACCGTTCTCATGGAGGTGTATGTATATCGTGAATTCTCTCCCTGACATAATATCTCATATATAGTTTTCCTGGAAGATGTTTGTATGTATAATGTACGCAGTTTCTGGTGTGGAACACCGTAGCAGGAAAAAAGATGACCACCATCAGGTCTACCGTCGGGATGAGTGAGAGTGCAGGGCCCCCAGTTACAGGGTCAGCACAGGAGAGGTAGAGTAGATACGCTCCACTGTTTTTTCCTAGTTGTGTATATGTAGTCAGGGGGTGCTGCTTGGTAGTTTCCAAACCCTCTTGTGCTCTTTTTTTTTTTTTTCTCTTTCCCCGGGATTTTAGGGAGTTTTAGTTTTTAGAATTTCAGTGTTCTCCTTACCCCAAGTTACACTCATTGCTCTTTCTTACAAACCTGGGTATAGTCCTTTGTATCAGGTCACCGAGAGTCCGCATGCAAACTACTGCTGGTAAAGACCAAGACACCCTCCTTCAAGTGGCAAGATGTCTAGAGATGAATCAAACAGCTTACAAGATCACCCCACATACGGATGTGCTGCATTCACAGTCACCTGAGTTACAGTCACAGTCACCTGAAGAGTATCATCACATCATCTCCAGCCCAGAAGTCATTCTACCTGTTTGCCATGGAGGAAGACAGCAGCCCTTTGAACACTACTCAGCCAGATTGAACACCTACCTAAAGCACCAGTTGAAGATCAGTGCCCGTATGACATCACTGCTCCCTGACAAAGTCACCAACTCCCGGTGTCCGGTCCTTAATCCTGCTAAACTTCTCCCTCTACCAAGGGGGGAGGAGTGTCCCACCTCTGACACCTTGGTGGAAGAGGTAGTCGACTCTGGCATAGCTGAAACTCTGGATTCAATACAGTGACGGATACACCTTTGGACCCTGACTTAACCCCTTTGCGGATGGATCAAGATGTGCATCAAGAAGACGATTCCACATAGGTATGGTGCTGGTAGCAGAAGACGCTGTGCTGATAGAGCAGTCGCTACCCGCATGCCTGTCTGTGAAGAAGCAGATCTATGTGCTCTCGCTGAAGCCTGCAAGATGGCAGCCAGCATCTACTCTGTATGGAAGACAAGAGACTTGATCACTGCCAATGGAACTGTACGCCGCCATGAGGCCATAGAAGAACGGATGGAAGCTTTGCTATTGCCAGACAGAGTCGCGGTGAGCAGGGTTGAGGCCTACATTGGAGGAGTCAAGGGAAGCAGTAAGAAGTGCCCTCACTGACAGAACATCCAAAGAAGCCCCAAGACCACTTACCAAAGAAACAGTCAGTCAATCTGTGTTCTTTGAATGACCCCGATGTGAAGAAGAAAGGAAAGATGGAAAGTCTTGAGAAAACGTTGTCCTGACCCTACAAGAGCAAGTCTCAGAAGAAGAAGAGGACTGAGATAGGGTGCAGCTGTGGGCTCCCGGAGACCATAGAAAGTGGCTAGTAACCTGCTTTCACTGCCAGCCAAAGAGATATGGCAGGCCTTAGACACAGAACTGACTCTATACACCCCATACCAGCCACAGAATAGAGGGAAGGTTGGGAAGATGGGGCAGTGTAGAAGGCAAGGGCATGAGAGTCTTCCCCTTGAATTGTTCAGTGTCAGACACACCCCAGCAGGGACCACTAGGTTGAGACCCTATGAAATCCTGTTTAGAAGTACCCCCAGATACTTCAACTAAGCTTGTTGTTTGTTTAACTAAACATTTGCCTAATATACGTTTTTGAGTTTTCTCCTCCAGATCCAACCAGATCTAGATTTTTCTCTTTTCTTTTCTCTTTCTCCTCTTTTCCTCTCTCTTTTCCTCTCTTTCTCTCTCTTTCCTCATTCTTTCTCTCTCTTTCCTCAATCTTTCTCTCTCTTCCTCTCTTCTCAATCTTTCTCTCTCTTCCTCTCTCTTCTCTCACTTTTTTTCTTTCGGACGAAGATCCATGCATTCCACTACAAAGAGATGTCGGACCTGCCTGAGACCAGGAGATGGCTGTCTTCCCTCTTCTACCCGATACTTTGTGCCAGGACGATGATATCTAAGCATGTGGACCAGATGACGACTGTGCATCCCACCTTTGATGATGTCCCACCATTACCGTCTGAGGACTGAGGAGCATGAGACTTTGACTGAAACCAATCCTGATAAATATGAGCTAATTAGAGGACTACGTCCACGTTCCCCCTTCCTGAATAACGTGTGCCAGCGGAACATAGCCATGAGGACAGTCTAGAGAATACGGTCAGGATCTGACTTCCTATGCATAGTCTGTTGGGTGGGGAGATTCATCCACAAGGGATGGGTTATCTCGTATGTGAGTGAGGTAACCATCGGCATTAGGACAGATCAATAGACTCGGGAAAAGTAAGGAAAGACTTTTTGGCTATCTCTAAAGGGGGGACTGTTATGGACAAGATTATGAGTATATAGGAGTATATATGGAGATATCCATAAAGAACAGGATTGAAGATGGTGTTTGAACTGTACCACACATATATCTCTTGGCATAAGACTCAGACAGACAGAGTCTTGTGACAAGTGAATCATGCTGACATTGCTTAATAAAAATGAGGAACCAAGCACATTACAGTAATTTGTATATCACAGAATAAGCTGTTCTACTTTATCCAATAGGAGACGTGTTACGTATTCTTGGCACCTAGCCAATAAGCCCGGTTAAATATTTGTACAACTTCCGGAATAAATCAGTATTACTTTCTATTCATATCTGAGTACGTCTCTAGTGTGAGTGAAAGAGAGTGGTATGCATGCTACCACGAGTGACTCATAATTTGGACTGCAGACATTTTAAGAGGGATGCATGACTGAATGGCATCAACCTAAATTAAGGCTTTATCACTGGAAAATGCTGGGCACCAGTAGGACACTAATGGAGTATAGGAGCCATTTTTGGATGGCACTAACTGGCAGCACTCTTTCCTATTAAAATAGCTTTGCAAAAAAGGGCAGCAGGGTACAATGCAGAGGTGGTGGGACTTGCTTGGCACAAATGGGACACTAATCAAGTACAACAGTCACTTTTTGGATGGCACTAACTGGCAGCACGCTTTCCTGTTAAAATAGCTTTGCAAAAAAGGGCAGCAGGGTACAATGCAGAGGTGGTGGTACTTGCTTGGCACAAGTGGAACACAAATGGAGTACAGCAGCCACTTTTTGGATGGCGCTAATTGGAAGCACTATTTGCTATTAAAATAGCTTTGCAAAAAAGGGCAGGAGGGTAAAATGCAGAGGTGGTGGGACTTGCTTGGCACAAGTGGGACACAAATGGAGTACAGCAGCCATTTTTTGGATGGCACTACATGGCAGCACTCTTTTCTATTAAAATAGCTTTGCAAAAAGGGCAGCAGGATACAATGCAGAGGTGCTGGAAAATGCTGGGCACCAGTAGGACACTAATGGAGTATAGGAGCCACTTTTTGGATGGCACTAACTGGCAGCACTCTTTCCTATTAAAATAGTTTTGCAAAAAAGGGCAGGAGTGTACAATGCAGAGGTGCTGGAAAATTCTTGGCACCAGTAGGACACTAATGAAGTATAGCAGCCACTTTTTGTATGGCAATAACTGGCAGCACTCTTTACTATTAAATAGCTTTGCAAAAAAGGGCAGCAGGGTACAATGCAGAGTTGGTGGGACTTGCTTGGCACAAGTGGGACACTAATGGAGTACAGCAGCCACTTTTTGGATAGCACTAACTGGCAGCACTCTTTGCTATTAAAAAAGCTTTGCAAAAAAGGGCAGCAGAGTACAATGCAGAGGTGCTGGAAAATGCTTGGCACCAGTAGGACACTAATGAAGTATAGCTGCCACTTTTTGGATGGCACTAACTGACAGCACTCTTTCCTATTAAAATAGCTTTGCAAAAAAGGGCAGAAGAATACAATGCAGAGGTGGTGGGACTTGCATGGCACAAGTGGGACACTAATGAAGTACAGCAGCCACTTTTTGGATGGCACTAACTGGCAGCACTCTTTCCTATTAAAATAGCTTTGCAAAAAAGGGCAGAAGAATACAATGCAGAGGTGGTGGGACTTGCATGGCACAAGTGGGACACTAATGGAGTACAGCAGCCACTTTTTGGATGGCACTAACTGGCAGCACTCTTTCCTATTAAAATAGCTTTGCAAAAAAAGGCAGCAGGGTACAATGCAGAGGTGGTTGGACTTGCTTGGCACAAGTGGGACACAAACAGAGTACAGTAGCCACTTTTTGGATGGCGCTAATTGGAAGCACTCTTTGCTATTAAAATAGCTTTGCAAAAAAGGGCAGCAGGGTACAATGCAGAGGTGCTGGAAAATTCTTGGCAACAGTAGGACACTAATGGAGTATAGCAGCCACTTTTTGGATGGCACTAACTGGCAGCACTTTTTCCTATTAAAATAGCTTTGCAAAAAAGAGCAGCAGGGTACAATGCAGAGGTGGTGGGACTTGCTTGGAACAAGTGGGACATAAATGGAGTACAGCAGCCACTTTTTTGATGGCACTAAGTGGCAGCACTCTTTGCTATTAAAATAGCTTTGCAAAAAAGGGCAGCAGGGTACAATGCAGAGGTGGTGGGACTTGCTTGGCACAAGTATGACACTAATGGCGTACAGCAGCGACTTTTTGGATGGCACTAACTGGCAGCACTCTTTGCTATTAAAATAGCTTTGCAAAAAAGGGCAAGAGGGTACAATGCAGAGGTGGTGGGACTTGCTTGGCACAAGTGGGACACTAATGGAGTACAGCAGCCATTTTTTGGATGGCACTAACTGGTAGCACTCTTTTCTATCAAAATAGCTTTGCAAAAACGGGCAGCAGGGTACAATGCAGAGGTGCTGGAAAATGCTGGGCACCAGTAGGACACTAATGGAGTATAGGAGCCACTTTTTGGATGGCACTAACTGGCAGCACTCTTTCCTATTAAAATAGCTTTGCAAAAAAGGGCAGGAGTGTACAATGCAGAGGTGCTGGAAAATGCTTGGCACCAGTAGGACACTAATGGAGTATAGCAGCCACTTTTTGGATGGCACTAACTGGCAGCACTCTTTACTATTAAATAGCTTTGCAAAAAAGGGCAGCAGGGTACAATGCAGAGTTGGTGGGACTTGCTTTGCACAAGTGGGACACTAATGGAGTACAGCAGCCACTTTTTGGATAGCACTAACTGGCAGCACTCTTTGATATTAAAATAGCTTTGCAAAAAAGAGCAGCAGGGTACAATGCAGAGGAGCTGGAAAATGCTTGGCACCAGTAGGACACTAATAAAGTATAGCAGCCCCTTTTTGGATGGCACTAACTGGCAGCACTCTTTCCTATTAAAATAGCTTTGCAAAAAAGAGCAGCAGGGTACAATGTAGAGGTGGTGGGACTTGCTTGGCACAAGTGGGACACAAATGGAGTACAGCAGCCACTTTTTGGATGGCACTAACTGGAAGCACTCTTTGCTGTTAAAATAGCTTTGCAAAAAAGGTCAGCAGGGTACAATGCAGAGGTGCTGGAAAATGCTTGGCACCAGTAGGACACTAATGGAGTATAGCAGCCACTTTTTGGATGGCACTAACTGGCAGCACTCTTTACTATTAAATAGCTTTGCAAAAAAGGGCAGCAGGGTACAGTGCAGGGGTGGTGGGACTTGCTTGGCACAAGTGGGACACTAATGGAGTACAGCAGCCACTTTTTGGATGGCACTAACAGGCAGCACTCTTTGCTATTAAAATAGCTTTGCAAAAAACGGCAGCAGGGTACAATGCAGAGGTGCTGGAAAATGCTTGGCACCTGTAGGACACTAATGGAGTATAGCAGCCACTTTTTCGATGGTACTAACTGGCAGCATTTTTTCTTATTAAAATAGCTTTGCAAAAAAGGGCAGCAGGGTACAATGCAGAGGTGGTGGGACTTGCTTACCACCAGTAGGACACTAATGGTGTATAGCAGCCACTTTTTGCATGGCACTAACTGGCAGCACTTTTTCCTATTAAAATAGCTTTGCAAAAAAGGGCAGCAGGGTACAATGCAGAGGTGGTGGGACTTGCTTGGCACAAGTGGGACACAAATGGAGAACAGCAGCCACTTTTTTGATGGCACTAACTGGCAGCACTCTTTGCTATTAAAATAGCTTTGCAAAAAAGGGCAGGAGAGTACAATACAGAGGTGGTGGGACTTGCTTGGCACAAGTGGGACACTATTGGAGTACAGCAGCCACTTTTTGGATGGCACTAACAGGCAGCACTCTTTGCTATTAAAATAGCTTTGCAAAAAAGGGCAGCAGGGTACAATGCAGAGGTGCTGGCAAATGCTTGGCACCAGTAGGACACTAATGGAGTATAGCAGCCACTTTTTGGATGGCACTAACTGGCAGCACTCTTTCCTATTAAAATAGCTATGAAAAAGAGGGCAGAAGGGTACAATGCAGAGGTGCTGGAAAATGCTTGGCACCAGTAGGACACTAATGGAGTATTGCAGCCACTTTTTGGATGGCACTAACTGGCAGCACTTTTTCCTATTAAAATAGCTTTGCAAAAAAGGGCAGCAGGATACAATGCTGAGGTGGTGGGACTTTCTTGGCACAAGTGGGAAACTAATGGAATACAGCAGCCACTTTTTGGATGGCACTAACTGGCAGCACTCTTTATTATTAAAATAGCTTTGCAAAAAAGGGCAGCAGGGTACAATGCAGAGGTGGTGGGACTTGCTTGGCACAAGTGGGACACTAATAGGATACAGCAGCCACTTTTTGGATAGCACTAACTGGCAGCACTCTTTCCTATTAAAATAGCTTTGCAAAAAAGGGCAGCAGGGTACAATGCAGAGGTGCTGGAAAATGCTTGGCACCAGTAGGACACTAATGAAGTATAGCAGCCACTTTTTGGATGGCACTAACTGGCAGCACTCTTTCCTATTAAAATAGCTTTGCAAAAAAGGGCATCAGGGTACAATGCAAAGGTGGTGGTACTTGTTTGGCACAAGTGGGACACAAATGGAGTACAGCAGCCACTTTTTGGATGGCGCTAATTGGAAGCACTATTTGCTATTAAAATAGCTTTGCAAAAAAGGGCAGCAGGGTACAATGCAGAGGTGGTGGGACTTGCTTGGCACAAGTGGGACACAAATGGAGTACAGCAGCCACTTTTTGGATGGCACTTACTGGCAGCACTCTTTCCTATTAAATAGCTTTGTAAAAAAGGGCAGGAGGGTAAAATGCAGAGGTGGTGTGACTTGCTTGGCACAAGTAGGACACAAATGGAGTACAGCAGCCACTTTTTGGATGGCACTAACTGGAAGCACTCTTTGCTATTAAAATAGCTTTGCAAAAAAGGTCAGCAGGGTACAATGCAGAGGTGCTGGAAAATGCTTGGCACCAGTAGGACACTAATAGAGTAAAGCAGCCACGTTTTGGATAGCACTAACTGGCAGCACTCTTTGCTATTAAAATAGCTTTGCAAAAAAGGGCAGCAGGGTACAATGCAGAGGTGCTGAAAAATGCTTGGCACCAGTAAGACACTAATGAAGTATAGCAGCCACTTTTTGGATGGCACTAACTGGCAGCAGTCTTTCCTATTAAAATAGCTTTGCAAAAAAGGTCAGCAGGGTACAATGCAGAGGTGGTGGGACTTGCTTGGCACAAGTGGGACACTAATGAAGTACAGCAGCCACTTTTTGGATGGCGCTAATTGGAAGCACTATTTGCTATTAAAATAGCTTTGCAAAAAAGGGCAGCAGGGTACAATGCAGAGGTAGTGGGACTTGCTTGGCACAAGTGGCAAACTAATAGGATACAGCAGCCACTTTTTGGATAGCACTAACTGGCAGCACTCTTTGCTACTAAAATAGCTTTGCAAAAAAGGGCAGCAGGGTACAATGCAGAGGTGCTGGAAAATGCTTGGCACCAGTAGGACACTAATGAAGTATAGCAGCCACTTTTTGGATGGCACTAACTGGAAGCACTCTTTGCTATTAAAATAGCTTTGCAAAAAAGGTCAGCAGGGTACAATGCAGAGGTGCTGGAAAATGCTTGGCACCAGTAGGACACTAATGAAGTATAGCAGCCACTTTTTGGATGGCACTAACTGGCAGCACTCTTTCCTATTAAAATAGCTTTGCAAAAAACGGCAGGAGAGTACAATGCAGATGTGCTGGAAAATGCTTGGCACCAGTAGGACACTAATGGAGTATAGCAGTCACTTTTTGGATGGCACTAACTGGCAGCACTCTTTACTATTAAATAGCTTTGCAAAAAAGGGCAGCAGGGTACAATGCAGAGGTGCTGGAAAATGCTTGGCACCTGTAGGACACTAATGGAGTATAGCAGCCACTTTTTGGATGGCACTAACTGGCAGCACTTTTTCTTATTACAATAGCTTTGCAAAAAGGGCAGCAGGGTACAGTGCAGGGGTGGTGGGACTTGCTTGGCACAAGTGGGACACTAATGGAATACAGCAGCCACTTTTTGGATGGCTCTAACTGGCAGCACTCTTTGCTATTAAAATAGCTTTGCAAAAAAGGGCAGCAGGGTACAATGCAGAGGTGCTGGAAAATGCTTGGCACCTGTAGGACACTAATGGAGTATAGCAGCCACTTTTTCGATAGTACTAACTGGCAGCATTTTTTCTTATTAAAATAGCTTTGCAAAAAAGGGCAGCAGGGTACAATGCAGAGGTGGTGGGACTTGCTTACCACCAGTAGGACACTAATGGAGTATAGCAGCCACTTTTTGGATGGCACTAACTGGCAGCACTTTTTCCTATTAAAATAGCTTTGCAAAAAAGTGCAGCAGGGTACAATGCAGAGGTGGTGGGACTTGCTTGGCACAAATGGGACACTAATCAAGTACAACAGTCACTTTTTGGATGGCACTTACTGGCAGCACTCTTTGCTATTAAAATAGCTTTGCAAAAAAGGGCAGGAGAGTACAATGCAGAGGTGCAGGAAAATGCTTGGCACCAGTAGGACACTAATGGAGTATAGCAGCCACTTTTTCGATGGCACTAACTGGCAGCACTCTTTCCTATTAAAATAGCTTTGCAAAAAAGGGCAGAAGGGTACAATGCAGAGGTGCTGGAAAATGCTTGGCACCAGTAGGACACTAATGGAGTATTGTAGTCACTTTTTGGATGGCACTAACTGGCAGCACTTTTTCCTATTAAAATAGCTTTGCAAAAAAGGGCAGCAGGATACAATGCTGAGGTGGTGGGACTTTCTTGGCACAAGTGGGACACTAATGGAATACAGCAGCCACTTTTTGGATGGCACTAACTGGCAGCACTCTTTGTTATTAAAATAGCTTGGAAAAAAGGGCAGCAGGGTACAATGCAGAGGTGGTGGGACTTGCTTGGCACAAGTGGGACACTAATAGGATACAGCAGCCACTTTTTGGATAGCACTAACTGGCAGCACTCTTTGCTATTAAAATAGCTGTGCAAAAAAGGGCAGCAGGGTACAATGCAGAGGTGCTGGAAAATGCTATGCACCTGTAGGACACTAATGAAGTATAGCAGCCACTTTTTGGATCGCAATAACTGGCAGCACTTTTTCCTATTAAAATAGCTTTGCAAAATAGGGCAGCAGGGTACAATGCAGAGGTGGTGGGACTTGCTTGGCACAAGTGGGACACTAATGAAGTACAGCAGCCACTTTTTGGATGGCACTAACTGGCAGCACTCTTTCCTATTAAAATAGCTTTGCAAAAAAGGGCAGCAGGGTACAATGTAGAGTTGGTGGTACTTGTTTGGCACAAGTGGGACACAAATGGAGTACAGCAGCCACTTTTTGGATGGCGCTAATTGGAAGCACTATTTGCTATTAAAATAGCTTTGCAAAAAAGGGCAGAAGGGTACAATGCAGAGGTGCTGGAAAATACTTGGCACCAGTAGGACACTAATGGAGTATTGCAGCCACTTTTTGGATGGCACTAACTGGCAGCACTTTTTCCTATTAAAATAGCTTTGCAAAAAAGGGCAGCAGGATACAATGCTGAGGTGGTGGGACTTTCTTGGCACAAGTGGGACACTAATGGAATACAGCAGCCACTTTTTGGATGGCACTAACTGGCAGCACTCTTTGTTATTAAAATAGCTTTGCAAAAAAGGGCAGCAGGGTACAATGCAGAGGTGGTGGGACTTGCTTGGCACAAGTGGGACACTGATAGGATACAGCAGCCACTTTTTGGATAGCACTAACTGGCAGCACTCTTTGCTATTAAAATAGCTTTGCAAAAAAGGGCAGCAGGGTACAATGCAGAGGTGGTGGGACTTGCTTGGCACAAGTGGGACACTAATGAAGTACAGCAGCCACATTTTGGATGGCACTAACTGGCAGCACTCTTTCCTATTAAAATAGCTTTGCAATAAAGGGCAGCAGGGTACAATGCAGAGTTGGTGGTACTTTTTTGGCACAAGTGGGACACAAATGGAGTACAGCAGCCACTTTTTGGATGGCGCTAATTGGAAGCACTATTTGCTATTAAAATAGCTTTGCAAAAAAGGGCAGCAGGGTACAATGCAGAGGTGGTGGGACTTGCTTGGCACAAGTGGGACACTGATAGGATACAGCAGCCACTTTTTGGATGGCACAAACTGGCAGCTTTCTTTCCTATTAAAATAGCTTTGTAAAAAAGGGCAGGAGGGTAAAATGCAGAGGTTGTGGGACTTGCTTGGCACAAGTGGGACACAAATGGAGTACAGCAGCCATTTTTTGGATGGCACTAACTGGCAGCACTCTTTCCTATTAAAATAGCTTTGAAAAGAAGGGCAGCAGGGTACAATGCAGAGGTGGTGGTACTTGCTTGGCACAAGTGGGACACAAATGGAGTACAGCAGCCACTTTTTAGATGGCGCTAATTGGAAGCACTATTTGCAATTAAAATAGCTTTACAAAAAAGGGCAGCAGGGTACAATGCAGAGGTGGTGGGACTTTCTTGGCACAAGTGGGAAACTAATAGGATACAGCAGCCACTTTTTGGATGGCACTAACTGGCAGCACTCTTTCCTATTAAAATAGCTTTGTAAAAAAGGGCAGGAGGGTAACATGCAGAGGTGGTGGGACTTGCTTGGCACAAGTAGGACACAAATGGAGTACAGCAGCCACTTGTTGGATGGCACTAACTGGAAGCACTCTTTGCTAATAAAATAGCTTTGCAAAAAAGGTCAGCAGGGTACAATGCAGAGGTGCTGGAAAATGCTTGGCACCAGTAGGACACTAATGAAGTATAGCAGCCACTTTTTGGATGGCACTAACTGGCAGCACTCTTTCCTATTAAAATAGCTTTGCAAAAAAGGGCAGGAGTGTACAATGCAGATGTGCTGAAAAATGCTTTGCACCAGTAGGACATTAATGGAGTATAGCAGCCACTTTTTGGATGGCACTAACTGGCAGCACTCTTTACTATTAAATAGCTTTGCAAAAAAGGGCAGCAGGGTACAATGCAGAGTTGGTGGGACTTGCTTGGCACAAGTGGGACACTAATGGAGTACAGCAGCCACTTTTTGGATGGCACTAACTGGCAGCACTCTTTGCTATTGAAATAGCTTTGCAAAAAAGGGCAGCAGGGTACAATGCAGAGGTGCTGGAAAATGCTTGGCACCTGTAGGACACTAATGGAGTATAGCAGCCACTTTTTGGATGGCACTAACTGGCAGCACTTTTTCTTATTACAATAGCTTTGCAAAAAAGGGCAGCAGGGTACAGTGCAGGGGTGGTGGGACTTGCTTGGCACAAGTGGGACACTAATGGAGTACAGGAGACACTTTTTGGATGGCACTAACTGTCAGCATTCTTTGCTATTAAAATAGCTTTGCAAAAAAGGGCAGGAGGGTACAATGCAGCGGTGGTGGGACTTGCTTGGCACAAGTAGACAATAATGGAGAACTGCAGCCACTTTTTTGATGGCACTAAGTGGCAGCACTTTTTGCTATTAAAATAGCTTTGCAAAAAAGGGCAGCAGGGTACAATGCAGAGGTGGTTGGACTTGCTTGGCACAAGAGGGACAAAAATGTAATACAGCAGCCACTTTTTGGATGGCACTAAGTGGCAGCACTCTTTGCTATTAAAATAGCTTTGCAAAAAAGGGCAGCAGGGTACAATGCAGAGGTGGTGGGACTTGCTTACCACCAGTAGGACACTAATGGAGTATAGCAGCCACTTTTTGGATGGCACTAACTGGCAGCACTTTTTCCTATTAAAATAGCTTTGCAAAAAAGGGCAGCAGGGTACAATGCAGAGGTGGTGGGACTTGCTTGGCACAAGTGGGACACTAATGGAGTACAGCAGCCACTTTTTGGATGGCACTAACTGGCAGCACTCTTTGCTATTAAAATAGCTTTGCAAAAAAGGGCAGCAGGGTACAATGCAGAGGTGGTGGGACTTGCTTACCACCAGTAGGACACTAATGGAGTATAGCAGCCACTTTTTGGATGGCAGTAACTGGCAGCACTTTTATCTATTAAAATAGCTTTGCAAAAAAGGGCAGCAGGGTACAATGCAGAGGTGCTGGAAAATGCTTGGCACCAGTAGGACACTAATCAAGTATAGCAGCCACTTTTTGGATGGCACTAACTGGCAGCACTCTTTCCTATTAAAATAGCTTTGCAAAAAAGGGCAGGAGTGTACAATGCAGATGTGCTGGAAAATGCTTGGCACCTGTAGGACACTAATGGAGTATAGCAGCCACTTTTTGGATGGCACTAACTGGCAGCACTTTTTCTTATTACAATAGCTTTGCAAAAAAGGGCAGCAGGGTACAGTGCAGAGGTGGTGGGACTTGCTTGGCACAAGTGGGACACTAATGGAGTACAGGAGACACTTTTTGGATGGCACTAACTGGCAGCACTCTTTGCTAATAAAATAGCTTTGCAAAAAAGGGCAGCAGGGTACAATGCAGAGGTGCTGGAAAGTGCTTGGCACCAGTAGGACACTAATGGAGTATAGCAGCCACTTTTTGGATCGCACTAACCGGCAGCACTCTTTGCTATTAGAATAGCTTTGCAAAAAAGGGCAGAAGGGTACAATGCAGAGGTGCTGGATAATGCTTGGCACCAGTAGGACACTAATGAAGTATAGCAGCCATTTTTTGGATGGCACTAACTGGCAGCACTCTTTCCTATTAAAATAGCTTTGCAAAAAAGGGCAGGAGGATACAATGCTGAGGTAGTGGGACTTTCTTGGCACAAGTGGGACACTAATGGAATACAGCAGCCACTTTTTGGATGGTACTAACTGGCAGCACTCTTTGTCATTTAAATAGCTTTGCAAAAAAGGGCAGCAGGGTACAATGCAGAGGTGGTGGGACTTGCTTGGCACAAGTGGGACACTAATAGGATACAGCAGCCACTTTTTGGATAGCACTAACTGTCAGCACTCTTTGATATTATAATAGCTTTGCAAAAAAGGGCAGCAGGGTACAATGCAGAGGTGCTGGAAAATGCTTGGCACCAGTATGACACTAATGAAGTATAGCAGCCACTTTTTGGATGGCACTAACTGGCAGCAATCTTTCCTATTAAAATAGCTTTGCAAAAAAGGGCAGCAGGGTACAATGCAGAGGTGGTGGGACTTGCTTGGCACAAGTGGGACACTAATGAAGTACAGCAGCCACTTTTTGGATGGCACTAACTGGCAGCACTCTTTCCTATTAAAATAGCTTTGCAAAAAAGGGCAGCAGGGTACAATGCAGAGGTGGTGGTACTTGTTTGGCACAAGTGGGACACAAATGGAGTACAGCAGCCACTTTTTGCATGGCGCTAATTGGAAGAACTATTTGCTATTAAAATAGCTTTGCAAAAAGGGGCAGCAGGGTACAATGCAGAGGTGCTGGAAAATGCTTGGCAACAGTAATACACTAATGGAGTATAGCAGCCACTTTTTGGATGGCATTAACTAGCAGCACTTTTTCCTATTAAAATAGCTTTGCAGAAAAGGGCAACAGGGTACAATGCAGAGGTGGTAGGACTTGCTTGGCACAAGTATGACACTAATGGCGTACAGCAGCCACTTTTTGGATGGCACTAACTGGCAGCACTCTGCTATTAAAATAGCTTTGCAAAAAAGGGCAAGAGGGTACAATGCAGAGGTGGTGGGACTTGCTTGGCACAAGTGGGATATAAATGGAGTACAGCAGCCACTTTTTTGATGGCACTAAGTGGCAGCACTTTATACTATTAAAATAGCTTTGCAAAAAAGTGCAGCAGTGTACAATGCAGAGTTGGTGGGACTTGCTTGGCACAAGTGGGACACTAATAGAGTACAGCAGCCATTTTTTGGATGGCACCAACTGGCAGAACTCTTTTCTATTAAAATAGCTTTGCAAAAAAGGGCAGCAGGGTACAATGCAGAGGTGCTGGAAAATGCTTGGCACCAGTAGGACACTAATAGAGTACAGCAGCCACTTTTTGGATGGCACTAACTGGCAGCACTCTTTACTATTAAATAGCTTTGCAAAAAAGGGCAGCAGGGTACAATGCAGAGTTGGTGGGACTTGCTTGGCACAAGTGGGACACTAATGGAGTACAGCAGCCATTTTTTGGATGGCACTAACTGGCAGCACTCTTTTCTATTAAAATAGCTTTGCAAAAAAGGGCAGCAGGGTACAATGCAGAGGTGCTGGAAAATGCTTGGCACCTGTAGGACACTAATGGAGTATAGCAGCCACTTTTTGAATGGCACTAACTGGCAGCACTTTTTCCTATTAAAATAGCTTTGCAAAAGAGGGCAGCAGGTTACAATGCAGAGGTGGTGGAACTTGCTTGTCACAAGTGGGACACAAATGGAGAACAGCAGCCACTTTTTTGATGGCACTAACTGGCAGCACTCTTTGCTATTAAAATAGCTTTGCAAAAAAGGGCAGGAGGGTACAATGCAGAGGTGCTGGAAAATGCTTGGCACCAGTAGGACACTAATGAAGTATAGCAGCCACTTTTTTAATGGAACTAACTGGCAGCACTCTTTCCTATTAAAATAGCTTTGCAAAAAAGGGCAGCAGGATACAATGCAGGGGTGGTGGGACTTTTTTGGCACAAGTGGGACACTAATGGAATACAGCAGCCACTTTTTGGATGGCACTAAATGGCAGCACTCTTTGCTATTAAAATAGCTTTGCAAAAAAGGGCAGCAGGGTAATATGCAGAGGTGGTGGGACTTGCTTGGCACAAGTGGGAGACTAATTGGATACAGCAGCCTCTTTTTTGGATAGCACTAACTGGCAGTACTATTTGCTATTAAAATAGTTTTGCGAAAAAGAGCAGCAGGGTACAATGCAGAGGTGCTGGAAAATGCTTGGCACCAGTATCACACTAATGAAGTATAGCAGCCACTTTTTGGATGGCCCTAACTGACAGCACTCTTTCCTATTAAAATAGTTTTGCAAAAAAGGGCAGCAGGGTACATTGCAGAGGTGGTGTGACTTGCTTGGCACAAGTGGGACACTAATGGAGTACAGCAGGCACTTTTTGTTTGCACTAACTGGCAGCACTCTTTGCTATTAAAATAGCTTTGCAAAAAAGGGCAGGAATGTACAATGCAGAGGTGCTGGAAAATGCTTGGCACCAGTGGGACACTAATGGAGAATAGCAGCCACTTTTTGGATGGCACTTACTGGCAGCACTCTTTCCTATTAAAATAGCTTTGCAAAAAAGGGCTGCAGGGTACAATGCAGAGGTGCTGGAAAATGCTTGGCACCTGTAGGACACTAATGGAGTATAGCAGCCACTTTTTGGATGGCACTAACTGGCAGCACTTTTTCCTATTAAAATAGCTTTGCAAAAAAGTGCAGCAGGGTACAATGCAGAGGTGGTGGGACTTGCTTGGCACAAGTGGGACACAAATGGAGAACAGCAGCCACTTTTTTGATGGCACTAACTGGCAGCACTCTTTGCTATTAAAATAGCTTTGCAAAAAAGGGCAGGAGGGTACAATACAGAGGTGGTGGGACTTGCTTGGCACAAGTGGGAAACTATAGGAGTACAGCAGCCACTTTTTGGATGGCACTAACTGGCAGCACTCTTTGCTATTAAAATAGCTTTGCAGTAAAGGGCAGCAGGGTACAATGCAGGGGTGCTGTAAAATGCTTGGCACCAGTAGGACAGTAATGGAGTATAGCAGCCACTTTTTGGATGGCACTAACTGGCAGCACTCTTTGCTATTAAAATAGCTTTGCAAAAAAGGGCAGGAGGGTACAATGCAGAGGTGCTGGAAAATGCTTGGCACCAGTAGGACACTGATAAAGTATAGCAGCCACTTTTTGGATGGCACTAACTGGCAGCACTCATTCCTATTAAAATAGCTTTGCAAAAAAGGGCAGCAGGATACAATGCTGAGGTGGTGGGACTGGCTTGGCACAAGAGGGACACAAATGTAATACAGCAGCAACTTTTTGGATGGCACTAACTGGCAGCACTCTTTGCTATTAAAATAGCTTTGCAAAAAAGGGCAGGAGGGTACAATACAGAGGAGGTGGGACTTGCTTGGCACAAGTGGGAAACTATAGGAGTACAGCAGCCACTTTTTGGATGGCACTAACTGGCAGCACTCTTTGCTATTAAAATAGCTTTGCAGTAAAGGGCAGCAGGGTACAATGCAGGGGTGCTGTAAAATGCTTGGCACCAGTAGGACAGTAATGGAGTATAGCAGCCACTTTTTGGATGGCACTAACTGACAGCACTCTTTGCTATTAAAATAGCTTTGCAAAAAAGGGCAGGAGGGTACAATGCAGAGGTGCTGGAAAATGCTTGGCACCAGTAGGACACTGATAAAGTATAGCAGCCACTTTTTGGATGGCACTAACTGGCAGCACTCATTCCTATTAAAATAGCTTTGCAAAAAAGGGCAGCAGGATACAATGCTGAGGTGGTGGGACTGGCTTGGCACAAGAGGGACACAAATGTAATACAGCAGCAACTTTTTGGATGGCACTAACTGGCAGCACTCTTTGCTATTAAAATAGCTTTGCAAAAAAGGGCAGCAGGGTACAATGCAGAGGTGGTGGGACTTGCTTGGCACAAGTGGGACACTAATAGGATACAGCAGCCACTTTTTGGATAGCACTAACTGGCAGCACTCTTTGCTATTAAAATAGCTTTGCAAAAAAGGGCAGCAGGGTACAATGCAGAGGTGGTGGGACTTGCTTGGCACAAGTGGGACACTAATAGGATACAGCAGCCACTTTTTGGATGGCACTAACTGGCAGCACTCTTTGCTATTAAAATAGCTTTGCAAAAAAGGGCGGCAGGGTACAATGCAGAGGTGGTGGGACTTGCTTGGCACAAGTGGGACACTAATGGAATACAGCAGCCACTTTTTGGATGACACTAACTGGCAGCACTCTTTGCTATTAAAATAGCTTTGCAAAAAAGGGCAGCAAAGTAATATGCAGAGGTGGTGGGACTTGCTTGGCACAAGTGGGACACTAATAGGATACAGCAGCCACTTTTTTGGATAGCACTAACTGGCAGTACTCTTTGCTATTAAAATAGCTTTGCGAAAAAGAGCAGCAGGGTACAATGCAGAGGTGCTGGAAAATGCTTGGCACCAGTAGGACACTAATGAAGTATAGAAGCCACTTTTTGGATGGCCCTAACTGACAGCACTCTTTATTATTAAAATAGTTTTGCAAAAAAGGGCAGCAGGGTACATTGCAGAGATGGTGTGACTTGCTTGGCACAAGTGAGACACTAATGGAGTACAGCAGGAACTTTTTGTTTGCACTAACTGGCAGCACTCTTTGCTATTAAAATAGCTTCGCAAAAAAGGGCAGGAGTGTACAATGCAGAGGTGCTGGAAAATGCTTGGCACCAGTGGGACACTAATGGAGAATAGCAGCCACTTTTTGGATGGCACTAACTGGCAGCACTCTTTGCTATTAAAATAGCTTTGCAAAAAACGGCAGGAGGGTACAATGCAGAGGTGGTGGAAAATGCTTGGCACCAGTAGGACACTAATGGAGTACAGCAGACACTTTTTGGATGGCACTAACTAGCAGCACTCTTTGTTATTAAAATAGCTTTGCAAAAAAAGGGCAGGAGGGTACAATGCAGAGGTGGTGGGACTTGCTTGGCACAAGAGGAACACAAATGTAATACAGCAGCCACTTTTTGGATGGCACTAACTGGCAGCACTCTTTGCTATTAAAAAAGCTTTGCAAAAAAGGGCAGCAGGGTACAATGCAGAGGTGGTGGGACTTGCTTGGCACCAGTAGGACACTAATGGAGTATAGCAGCCACTTTTTGGATGGCACTAACTGGCAGCACTCTTTCCTATTAAAATAGCTTTGCAAAAAAGTGCAGCAGGGTACAATGCAGAGGTGGTGGGACTAGCTTGGCACAAGTGGGACACAAATGGAGAACAGCAGCCACTTTTTTGATGGCACTAACTGGCAGCACTCTGTGCTATTAAAATAGCTTTGCAAAATAGGGCAGCAGGGTACAATGCAGAGGTGCTGGAAAATGCTGGGCAGCAGTAGGACACTAATGGAGTATAAGAGCGACTTTTTGGATGGCACTAACTGGCAGCACTCT
This sequence comes from Anomaloglossus baeobatrachus, assembly GCF_048569485.1. Taxonomy (NCBI): domain Eukaryota; kingdom Metazoa; phylum Chordata; class Amphibia; order Anura; family Aromobatidae; genus Anomaloglossus; species Anomaloglossus baeobatrachus. The sequence continues at coordinate 155,394,922 of NC_134356.1, forward strand.
TTTCTATTAAAATAGCTTTGCAAAAAAGGGCAGCAGGGTACAATGCAGAGGTGGTGGGACTAGCTTGGCACAAGTGGGACACAAATGGAGAACAGCAGCCACTTTTTTGATGGCACTAACTGGCAGCACTCTGTGCTATTAAAATAGCTTTGCAAAATAGGGCAGCAGGGTACAATGCAGAGGTGCTGGAAAATGCTTGGCACCAGTAGGACATTAATGAAGTATAGCAGCCACTTTTTGGATGGCACTAACTGGCAGCACTCTTTCCTATTAAAATAGCATTGCAAAAAAGGGCAGCAGGGTACAATGCAGAAGTGGTGGGACTTGCTTGGCACAATTGGGACACTAATGAAGTACAGCAGCCACTTTTTGGATGGCACTAACTGGCAGCACTCTTTCCTATTAAAATAGCTTTGCAAAAAAGGGCAGCAGGGTACAATGCAGAGGTGGTGGTACTTGCTTGGCACAAGTGGGACACAAATGGAGTACAGCAGCCACTTTTTGGATGGCGCTAAATGGAAGCACTCTTTGCTATTAAAATAGCTTTGCAAAAAAGGGCAGCAGGGTGCAATGCAGAGGTGGTGGGACTTTCTTGGCACAAGTGGGACACTAATAGGATACAGCAGCCACTTTTTGGATGGCACTATCTGGCAGTACTCTTTGCTATTAAAATAGCTTTGCAAAAATTGGCAGCAGGGTACAATGCAGAGGTGGTGGGACTTGCTTGGCACAAGTGGTACACTAATAGGATACAGCAGCCACTTTTTGGATTGCACTAACTGGCAGTACTCTTTGCTATTAAAATAGCTTTGCAAAAAAGGGCAGCAGGGTACAATGCAGAGGTGCTGGAAAATGCTTGGCACCAGTATGACACTAATGAAATATAGCAGCCACTTTTTGGATGGCATTAACTGGCAGCACTCTTTCCTATTAAAATAGCTTTGCAAAAAAGGGCAGCAGGGTACAATGCAGAGGTGGTGGGACTTGCTTGGCACAAGTGGGACACTAATGAAGTACAGCAGCCACTTTTTGGATGGCACTAACTGGCAGCACTCTTTCCTATTAAAATAGCTTTGAAAAAAATGGCAGCAGGGTACAATGCAGAGGTGGTGGGACTTGCTTGGCACAAGAGGGACACAAATGTATTACAGCAGCAACTTTTTGGATGGCACTAACTGGCAGCACTCTTTGCTATTAAAATAGCTTTGCAAAAAAGGGCAGCAGGGTACAATGCAGAGGTGGTGGGACTTGCTTGGCACAAGTGAGACACTAATAGGATACAGCAGCCACTTTTTGGATAGCACTAACTGGCAGCACTCTTTGCTATTAAAATAGCTTTGAAAAAAGGGCAGCAGGGTACAATGCAGAGGTGCTGGAAAATGCTTGGCACCAGTAGAAAACTAATGAAGTATAGCAGCCACTTTTTGGATGGCACTAACTGGCAGCACTCTTTCCTATTAAAATAGCTTTGCAAAAAAGGGCAGGAGGGTACAATGCAGAGGTGGTGGAACTTGCTTGGCACAAGTGGGACACTAATGGAGTACAGCAGCCACTTTTTGGATGGCACCAATTGGCAGCACTCTTTCCTATTAAAATAGCTTGCAAAAAAGGGCAGCAGGGTACAATGCAGAGGTGGTGGGACTTGCTTGGCACAAGTGGGACACTAATGGAGTACAGCAGCCATTTTTTGGATGGCACTAACTGGCAGCACTCTTTTCTATTAAAATAGCTTTGCAAAAAAGGGCAGCAGGGTACAATGCAGAGGTGCTGTAAAATGCTGGGCACCAGTAGGACACAAATGGAGTATAGGAGCAACTTTTTGGATGGCACTAACTGGCAGCACTCTTTCCTATTAAAATAGCTTTGCAAAAAAGGGCAGGAGTGTACAGTGCAGAGGTGCTGGAAAATGCTTGGCACCAGTAGGACACTAATGTAGTATAGCAGCCACTTTTTGGATGGCACTAAGTGGCAGCACTCTTTACTATTAAATAGCTTTGCAAAAAAGGGCAGCAGGGTACAATGCAGAGTTGGTGGGACTTGCTTGGCACAAGTGGGACACTAATGGAGTACAGCAGACACTTTTTGGATAGCACTAAGTGTCAGCACTCTTTGCTATTAAAACAGCTTTGCAAAAAAGGGCAGCAGGGTAAAATGCAGAGGTGCTGGAAAATGCTTGGCACCTGTAGGACACTAATAAAGTATAGCAGCCACTTTTTGGATGGCACTAACTGGCAGCACTCTTTCTTATTAAAATAGCTTTGCAAAAAAGAACAGAAGGATAAATTGCAGAGGTGGTGGGACTTGCATGGCACAAGTGGGACACTAAAGGAGTACATCAGCCACTTTTTGGATGGCACTAACTGGCAGCACTCTTTCCTATTAAAATAGCTTTGCAAAAAAAGGCAGCAGGGTACAATGCAGAGGTGGTGGGACTTGCTTGGCACAAGTGGGACACAAACGGAGTACAGCAGCCACTTTTTGGATGGTGCTAATTGGAAGAACTCTTTGCTATTAAAATAGCTTTGCAAAAAAGGGCAGCAGGGTACAATGCAGAGGTGGTGGGACTTGCTTGGCACAAGTGGGATATAAATGGAGTACAGCAGCCACTTTTTTGATGGCACTAAGTGGCAGCACTTTATACTATTAAAATAGCTTTGCAAAAAAGGGCAGCAGGGTACAATGCAGAGGTGGTGGGACTTGCTTGGCACAAGTGGGACACTAATGGAGCACAGCAGACATTTTTGGATGGCTCTAACTGACAGCACTCTTTTCTATTAAAATAGCTTTGCAAAAAAAGGGCAGCAGGGTACAATGCAGAGGTGCTGGAAAATGCTGGGCACCACTAGGTCACTAATGGAGTATAGGAGCCACTTTTTGGATGGCACTATCTGGCAGCACTCTTTCCTATTAAAAAAGCTTTGCAAAAAAGGGCAGGAGTGTACAATGCAGAGGTGCTGGAAAATGCTTGGCACCAGTTGGACACTAATGGAGTATAGCAGCCACTTTTTGGATGGCACTAACTGGCAGCACTCTTTACTATTAAATAGCTTTGCAAAAAAGAGCAGCAGGGTACAATGCAGAGTTGGTGGGACTTGCTTGGCCCATGTGGAACACTAATGGAGTACAGCAGCCACTTTTTGGATGGCACTAACTGGAAGCACTCTTTGCTATTAAAATAGCTTTGCAAAAAAGGTCAGCAGGGTACAATGCAGAGGTGCTGGAAAATGCTTGGCACCAGTAGGACACTAATGGAGTATAGCAGCCACTTTTTGGATGACACTAACTGGCAGCACTCTTTACTAATAAATAGCTTTGCAAAAAAGGGCAGCAGGGTACAATGCAGAGGTTCTTGAAAATGCTTGGCACCTGTAGGACACTAATGGAGTATAGCAGCCACTTTTTGGATGGCACTAACTGGCAGCACTTTTTCTTATTACAATAGCTTTGCAAAAAAAGGGCAGCAGGGTACAGTGCAGGGGTGGTGGGACTTGCTTGGCACAAGTGGGCCATAAATGGAGTACAGCAGCCACTTTTTGGATGGCACTAACTGTCAGCACTCTTTGCTATTAAAATAGCTTTGCAAAAAAGGGCAGCAGGGTACAATGCAGAGGTGTTGGAAAATGCTTGCCACCTGTAGGACACTAATGGAGTATAGCAGCCACTTTTTGGATGGCACTAACTGGCAGCACTTTTTCTTATTACAATAGCTTTGCAAAAAAAGGGCAGCAGGGTACAGTGCAGGGGTGGTGGGACTTGCATAGCACAAGTGGGACACTAATGGAGTACAGGAGACACTTTTTGGATGGCACTAACTGTCAGCATTCTTTGCTATTAAAATAGCTTTGCAAAAAAGGGCAGCAGGGTACAATGCAGAGGTGGTGGGACTTGCTTGGCACAAGAGGGATACAAATGTAATACAGCAGCCACTTTTTGGATGGAACTAAGTGGCAGCACTCTTTGCTATTAAAATAGCTTTGCAAAAAAGGGCAGCAGGGTACAATGCAGAGGTGTTGGAAAATGCTTGGCACCAGTAGGACACTAATGAAGTATAGCAGCCACTTTTTGGATGACACTAACTTGCAGCACTCTTTCCTATTAAAATAGCTTTGCAAAAAAGGGCAGCAGGGTACAATGCAGAGGTGCTGGAATATGCTTGGCACCTGTAGGACACTAATGGAGTATAGCAGCCACTTTTTGGATGGCACTAACTGGCAGCACTTTTTCTTATTACAATAGCTTTGCAAAAAAAGAGCAGCAGGGTACAGTGCAGGGGTGGTGGGACTTGCTTGGCACAAGTGGGACACTAATGGAGTACAGGAGACACTTTTTGGATGGCACTAACTGTCAGCATTCTTTGCTATTAAAATAGCTTTGCAAAAAAGGGCAGCAGGGTACAATGCAGAGGTGGTGGAACTTGCTTGGCACAAGTGGGACACAAATAGGATACAGCAGCCACTTTTTGGATAGCACTAACTGGCAGCACTCTTTGCTATTAAAATAGCTTTGCAAAAAAGGGCAGCAGGGTACAATGCAGAGGTGCTGGAAAATGCTTGGCACCAGTAGGACACTAATGAAGTACAGCAGCCACTTTTTGGATGGCACTAACTGGCAGCACTCTTTCCTATTAAAATAGCTTTGCAAAAAAGGGCAGCAGGGTACAATGCAGAGGTGGTGAGGCTTGCTTGGCACAAGTGGGACACTAATGAAGTACAGCAGCCACTTTTTGGATGGCACTAACTGGCAGCACTCTTTCCTATTAAAATAGCTTTGCAAAAAAGGGCAGCAGGGTACAATGCAGAGGTGGTGAGGCTTGCTTGGCACAAGTGGGACACTAATGAAGTACAGCAGCCACTTTTTGGATGGCACTAACTGGCAGCACTCTTTCCTATTAAAATAGCTTTGCAAAAAAGGGCAGCAGGGTACAATGCAGAGGTGGTGGGACTTTCTTGGCACAAGAGGGAAACTAATAGGACACAGTAGCCACTTTTTGGATGGCACTAACTGGCAGCACTCTTTCCTATTAAAATAGCTTTGTAAAAAAGGGCAGGAGGGTAAAATTCGGAGGTGGTGGGACTTGCTTGGCACAAGTGGGACACAAATGGAGTACAGCAGCCATTTTTTGGATGGCACTAACTGGCAGCACTCTTTGCTATTAAAATAACTTTGCAAAAAAGGGCAGCAGGGTACAATGCAGAGGTGGTGGGACTTGCTTGGCACAAGTGGGACACTAATGAAGTACAGCAGCCACTTTTTGGATGGCACTAACTGGCAGCACTCTTTCCTATTAAAATAGCTTTGCAAAAAAGGGCAGCAGGGTACAATGCAGAGGTGGTGAGGCTTGCTTGGCACAAGTGGGACACTAATGAAGTACAGCAGCCACTTTTTCGATGGCACTAACTGGCAGCACTCTTTCCTATTAAAATAGCTTTGCAAAAAAGGGCAGCAGGGTACAATGCAGAGGTGTTGGTACTTGTTTGGCACAAGTGGGACACAAATGGAGTACAGCAGCCACTTTTTGGATGGCGCTAATTGGAAGCACTATTTGCTAATAAAATAGCTATGCAAAAAAGGGCAGCAGGGTACAATGCAGAGGTGGTGGGACTTTCTTGGCACAAGAGGGAAACTAATAGGACACAGCAGCCACTTTTTGGATGGCACTTACTGGCAGCACTCTTTCCTATTAAAATAGCTTTGTAAAAAAGGGCAGGAGGGTAAAATGCGGAGGTGGTGGAACTTGCTTGGCACAAGTGGGACACTAATGGAGTACAGCAGCCATTTTTTGGATGGCACTAACTGGCAGCACTCTTTCCTATTAAAATAACTTTGCAAAAAAGGGCAGCAGGGTACAATGCAGAGGTGGTGGGACCTGCTTGGCACAAGTGGGACACTAATGAAGTACAGCAGCCACTTTTTGGATGGCACTAACTGGCAGCACTCTTTCCTATTAAAATAGCTTTGCAAAAAAGGGCAGCAGGGTACAATGCAGAGGTGGTGGGACTTGCTTGGCACAAGTGAGACACAAATGGAGTACAGCAGCCACTTATTGAATGGCGCTAATTGGAAGCACTATTTGCTATTAAAATAGCTTTGCAAAAAAAGGCAGGAGGGTACAATGCAAAGGTGGTGGGACTTTCTTGGCACAAGTGGGAAACTAATAGGATACAGCAGCCACTTTTTGGATGGCACTAACTGGCAGCACTCTTTCCTATTAAAATAGCTTTGTAAAAAAGGGCAGGAGGGTAAAATGCAGAGGTGGTGGGACTTGCTTGGCACAAATAGGACACAAATGGAGTACAGCAGCCACTTTTTGGATGGCACTAACTGGAAGCACTCTTTGCTATTAATATAGCTTTGCAAAAAAGGTCAGCAGGGTACAATGCAGAGGTGCTGGATAATGCTAGGCACCAGTAGGACACTAATGAAGTATAGCAGCCACTTTTTGGATGGCACTAACTGGCAGCACTCTTTCCTATTAAAATAGCTTTGCAAAAAAGGCAGCAGGATACAATACAGAGGTGGTGAGACTTGCATGGCACAAGTGGGACACTAATGGAGTACAGCAGCCACTTTTTGGATGGCACTAAGTTGCAGCACTCTTTGCTATTAAAATAGCTTTGCAAAAAAGGGCAGCAGGGTACAATGCAGAGGTGGTGGGACTTGCTTGGCACAAGTATGACACTAATGGCGTACAGCAGCCACTTTTTGGATGGCACTAACTGGCAGCACTCTTTGCTATTAAAATAGCTTTGCCAAAAAGGGCAAGAGAGTACAATGCAGAGGTGGTGGGACTTGCTTGGCACAAGTGGGATATAAATGGAGTACAGCAGACACTTTTTTGATGGCACTAAGTGGCAGCACTTTATACTATTAAAATAGCTTTGCAAAAAAGGGCAGCAGGGTACATTGCAGAGTTGGTGGGACTTGCTTGGCACAAGTGGGACACAAATGGAGTACAGCAGCCATTTTTTGGATGGCACTAACTGGCAGCACTCTTTTCTATTAAAATAGCTTTGCAAAAAAGGGCAGCAGGGTACAATGCAGAGGTGGTGGGACTTGCTTGGCACAAGTGGGACACAAGCAGAGTACAGCAGCCACTTTTTGGATGTCGCTAATTGGAAGCACTCTTTGCTTTTAAAATAGCTTTGCAAAAAAAGGGCAGCAGGGTACAATGCAGAGGTGCTGGAAAATGCTTGGCAACAGTAGGACACTAATGGAGTATAGCAGCCACTTTTTGGATGGCACTAACTGGCAGCACTTTTTCCTATTAAAATAGCTTTGCAAAAAAGGGCAGCAGGGTACAATGCAGAGGTGTCGGGACTTGCCTGGCACAAGTGGGACATAAAAGGAGTACAGCAGCCACTTTTTTGATGGCAATAAGTGGCAGCACTCTTTGCATTTAAAATAGCTTTGCCAAAAAGGGCAAGAGGGTACAATACAGAGGTGGTGGGACTTGCTTGGCATAAGTGGGATATAAATGGAGTACAGCAGACACTTTTTTGATGGCACTAAGTGGCAGCACTTTATACTATTTAAAAAGCTTTGCAAAAAAGGGCTGCAGGGTACAATGCAGAGTTGGTGGGACTTGCTTGGCACAAGTGGGACACAAATGGAGTACAGCAGCCACTTTTTGGATGGCACTAATTGGAAGCACTCTTTGCTATTAAAATAGCTTTGAAAAAAAGGTCAGCAGGGTACAATGCAGAGGTGCTGGAAAATGCTTGGCACCAGTAGGACACTAATGGAGTACAGCAGCCACTTTTTGGATGGAACTAACTGGCAGCACTCTTTGCTATTAAAATAGCTTTGCAAAAAAGGGCAGCAGGGTACGATGCAGAGGTGCTGGAAAATGCTTGGCACCTGTAGGACACTAATGGAGTATACCAGCCACTTTTTGGATGGCACTAACTGGCATCACTTTTTCTTATTAAAATAGCTTTGAAAAAAAAGGGCAGCAGGGTACTGTGCAGGGGTGGTGGGACTTGCTTGGCACAAGTGGGACACTAATGGAGTACAGGAGACACTTTTTGGATGGCACTAACTGTCAGCATTGTTTGCTAATAAAATAGCTTTGCAAAAAAGGGCAGGAGGGTACAATGCAGCGGTGGTGGGACTTGCTGGGCACAAGTAGACAATAATGGAGAACAGCAGCCACTTTTTTGATGGCACTAAGTGGCAGCACTCTTTGCTATTAAAATAACTTTGCAAAAAAGGGCAGCAGGGTACAATGCAGAGGTGGTGGGACTTGCTTGGCACAAGAGGGACACAAATGTAATACAGCAGCCACTTTTTGAATGGCACTAAGTGACAGCACTCTTTGCTATTAAAATAGCTTTGCAAAAAAGGGCAGCAGGGTACAATGCTGAGGTGGTGGGACTTTCTTGGCACAAGTGGGACACTAATGGAATACAGCAGCCACTTTTTGGATGGCACTAACTGGCAGCACTCTTTCCTATTAAAATAGCTTTGCAAAAAAGGGCAGCAGGGTACAATGCAGAGGTGGTGGGACTTGCTTGGCACAAGTGGGACACTAATGAAGTACAGCAGCCACTTTTTGGATGGCACTAACTGGCAGCACTCTTTCCTATTAAAATAGCTTTGCAAAAAAGGGCAGCAGGGTACAATGCAGAGGTTGTGGTACTTGTTTGGCACAAGTGGGACACAAATGGAGTACAGCTGCCACTTTTTGGATGGCGCTAATTGGAAGCACTATTTGCTATTAAAATAGCTTTGCAAAAAAGGGCAGCAAGGTACAATGCAGAGGTGGTGGGACTTTCTTGGCACAAGTGGGAAACTAATAGGGTACAGCAGCCACTTTTTGGATGGCACTAACTGGCAGCACTCTTTCCTATTAAAATAGCTTTGCAAAAAAGGGCAGCAGGGTACAATGCAGAGGTGCTGGAAAATGCTGGGCACCAGTAGGACACTAATGGAGTATAGGAGCCACTTTTTGGATGGCACTAACTGGCAGCACTCTTTCCTATTAAAATAGCTTTGCAAAAAAGGGCAGCAGGGTACAATGCAGAGGTGGTGGGACTTGCTTGGCACAAGTGGGACATAAAAGGAGTACAGCAGCCACTTTTTTGATGGCACTAAGTGGCAGCACTCTTTGCTATTAAAATAGCTTTGCCAAAAAGGGCAAGAGGGTACAATACAGAGGTGGTGGGACTTGCTTGGCACAAGTGGGATATAAATGGTGTACAGCAGACACTTTTTTGATGGCACTAAGTGGCAGCACTTTATACTATTAAAATAGCTTTGCAAAAAAGGGCAGCAGGGTACAATGCAGAGTTGGTGGGACTTGCTTGGCACAAGTGGGACACAAATGGAATACAGCAGCCATTTTTTGGATGGCACTAACTGGCAGCACTCTTTTCTATTAAAATAGCTTTGCATAAAAGGGCAGCAGGGTACAATGCAGAGGTGCTGGAAAATGCTGGGCACCAGTAGGACACTAATGGAGTATAGGAGCCACTGTTTGGATGGCACTAACTGGCAGCACTCTTTCCTATTAAAATAGCTTTGCAAAAAAGGGCAGGAGTGTACAACGCAGAGGTGTTGGAAAATGCTTGGCACCAGTAGGACACTAATGGAGTATAGCAGCCACTTTTTGGATGGCACTAACTGGCAGCACTCTTTACTATTAAATAGCTTTGCAAAAAAGGGCAGAAGGGTACAATGCAGAGGTGCTGGAAAATGCTTGGCACCTGTAGGACACTAATGGAGTATAGCAGCCACTTTTTGGATGGCACTAACTGGCAGCACTTTTTCTTATTACAATAGCTTTGCAAAAAAGGGCAGCAGGGTAAAGTGCAGGGGTGGTAGGACTTGCTTGGCACAAGTGGGACACTAATGGAGAACAGCAGCCACTTTTTTGATGGCACTAAGTGGCAGCACTCTTTGCTATTAAAATAGTTTTGCAAAAAAGGGCAGCAGGGTACAATGCAGAGGTGGTGGGACTTGCTTGGCAAAAGAGGGACACTAATATAATACAGCAGCCACTCTTTGGATGGCACTAAGTGGCAGCACTCTTTGCTATTAAAATAGCTTTGCAAAAAAGGGCAGCAGGGTACAATGCAGAGGTGGTGGGACTTGCTTGGCACCAGTAGGACATTAATGGAGTATAGCAGCCACTTTTTGGATGGCACTAACTGGCAGCACTTTTTCCTATTAAAATAGCTTTGCAAAAAAGTGCAGCAGGGTACAATGCAGAGGTGGTGGGACTTGCTTGGCACAAGTTGGACACAAATGGAGAACAGCAGCCACTTTTTTGATGGCACTAACTGGCAGCACTCTTTGCTATTAAAATAGCTTTGCAAAAAAGGGCAGGAGGGTACAATGCAGAGGTGCTGGAAAATGCTTGGCACCAGTAGGACACTAATGAAGTATAGCAGCCACTTTTTGGATGGCACTAACTGGCAGCACTCTTTCCTATTAAATAGCTTTGCAAAAAAGGGCAGCAGGATACAATGCTGAGGTGGTGGGACTTTTTTGGCACAAGTGGGAAACTAATGGAATACAGCAGCCACTTTTTGGATGGCACTAACTGGCAGCACTCTTTGCTATTAAAATAGCTTTGCAAAAAAGGGCAGCAGGGTAACATGCAGAGGTGGTGGGACTTGCTTGGCACAAGTGGGACACTAATAAGATACAGCAGCCACTTTTTTGGATAGCACTAACTGGCAGTACTCTTTGCTATTAAAATAGCTTTGCAAAAAAGAGCAGCAGGGTACAATGCAGAGGTGCTGGAAAATGCTTGGCACCAGTAGGACACTAATGAAGTATAGCAGCCACTTTTTGGATGGCCCTAACTGACAGCCCTCTTTCCTATTAAAATAGTTTTGCAAAAAAGGGCAGCAGGGTACATTGCAGAGGTGGTGTGACTTGCTTGGCACCAGTAGGACACTAATGGAGTACAGCAGCCACTTTTTGTTTGCACTAACTGGCAGCACTCTTTGCTATTAAAATAGCTTTGCAAAAAAGGGCAGGAGTGTACAATGCAGAGGTGCTGGAAAATGCTTGGCACCAGTAGGACACTAATGGAGTAAATGTGGCGCCCCTGACCTGGTCAGGCACCACTGAGTACTGCACCCATGCTGGGGACAGTACAATACAGGTAATCCAGAAGGCTGACCGGGGTGTGGAACACAGGCGCATAGTGATCAGGTCTCACACATGTACCCATGAGAGGACCCCTGGGGATCCCAGGAGGGGGCAAAGCCTATACCTCCACTGGAATAGTGGCAGGGGGTTAAAAAGCCTCCATCTCCTCTCAAGGGGTGTGGTGGAGAGTCTGGTTGCTAGGTGGCGTAGGCAAGAACAGGAGAGGAGGAGCAGTGAGTCAGTTAGAGGGAGAACTCCAGAGGGCTCAGTGAGGAGCAGACCTGTGGGGCTGATGCTGTCTAACAGCGCCCGCGCAGTGACTACAGACGGGGGAGAACGGTCAACTAGGAGTGCTGCCTGAAAGCCAGCTTCAGCTAGCGAGTGCACGGAGTGGGAAGTACGGAGACTTCTAGAGAGCACCAGGCCCAACCGGGCGGCAGATCCCGAAGCGAGGATAGATTCACCTTTCCCTGCTAAACCTGCCGGTGTGGGGCTCTTACAGCCCACACCACAACAACCAAAAGCCGCAGCCACGTAACCGCAAGTAGGGCCCATAGGTCACAGGAGGCAAGAGGCTGGAGTGGCCTGGCCCGGGGAACAAGCACACGGCAAAACAAGAAGGGGAGAGAGGCTTGGAGCATCTTCCCTGGGTGACCCCCATAGGGACTCAAAGTCGGGGTCACCCCAAACCACCAAGGGCTAAGGAAGGCGAGTTTGTAGTCACCCTCATACAGTCAGCCGGAAGGATACCTGGTTCCCACCTGGTTCATCCCAGCTACGCCCGGGTTACTCACCCTGCCACCTGAAGTGAGTAAAAACCCTGAAAGACACTCTGCCTGTGTGTGGTCATTCTGCGACTTGTGGTACTACAGCTTTACAAAGGGCCCTGGGGCTTGCCTCACTCTCAGGAGGCTACTACACCCGACTGCACCCACCATCAGCCCCAGGCGTCCTCTAACCTGCAGTGGCGGTCCCCTCTGACCGCAAATACTGAGAGTGGCGTCACGATCAAACACTGAAGATTCCCTACCTGTGACCAGCACCAGCTACGTGGAGTCCCTGAAGGTATGCACTGATACAGCACCGGCGGGGCTTCACATCTGGCGTCACGAACAGGATAAGGACTAGACCTGTTCAGACAGGTGACCATGTGCCTAGGCGGTCCGCTTGAAAAATTGGAAGCGCCGCCATATTGCCACCATGAAAAGCGCGCTGAAAAACAACAGCAGCCCGCGCTGGAAGAAGTTACCGCCCACGAAGAGGTGTGGCTACCCAGAGATCCCCTGCAGGGTTCTGACCTTGCCAGCTATGAGAGTGAAAGCGTCGAGAGACGGCGGGAAGGAAAGGGAGCCACAAGCCTGCTGCTGAAAGAGGCAGAGCAGAAACTGGACAGCTTGTTACAGGAGGCAGCGAAGAGTCCACTGCTGGGAGATCGTGCAGAAGACGGCGCAGAAGAAATGGCGTCTGACCGCAGGAACCCAGAACCAGGCTCCGCTGCCTGGTGGTATCGGGAGCTGGCCCAGTTTTGCAACCGGTTGGAGACCCGGGTCGTGGAGCAGATTCGGGAGGAACGGATGGAACTGCAGGAGCTGACCGCGGCGGTTCGGGCCTATGAAGGGAGAGCTGCATGCCGGGTGTCAGGCGGGACGGCGACGACGCAGACCCCAGTGCTACCAACAACGGGTGAGTCGAATGATGCCCCGGCCCGCGCAAGTGCCCCGACCCCTGCTGCCACGTCCGCGGTCCCTGAAGAGGCGTCCGGTGCGGCGACGCTGAAGCAGGCCGCAGCCACGCCAGGTGCGGCCCTCCAAGCCCCAGCGGCTGCAGCGATGCCCTGCTCGGCCCACCGAGACCCAGTCCCTGCAGCGATGCCCTGCCCGGCCCGCCAGGACCAGGCCGCCGCCATCCTGGGCGCGGCCCGCCAAGACCAGGCCGCCGCCATACAGGGCGCGGCCCGCCAAGCCCAGACTGCTGCAGCGACGTCCAGCCCAGCCTGCACAGAGCCCCCTGCAACAGCGACACTGATCCAGGCCGCCGCCATGCCAGGCGCGGCCCGCCAAGACCAGGCCGCCGCCATCCCGGGCGCGGCCCGCCAAGACCAGGCCGCCGCCATACAGGGCGCGGCCCGCCAAGACCAGGCCGCCGCCATGCCAGGCGCGGCCCGCCAAGGAAAGACTACCTCAGCATTTACCCCGGCCTGTAAGGCCAGAGCAGACACCGCTCCCCGGTCCACAGAGGTTCCTGATAGGCAGCCCACGGTGGGTGAAGACCCTGCATATTGGCAGATGAAGGCTGACCTGGAGGCCAAATTTCCACAATGGCTGGTGAGCCAATACATACCCCCTCCGCATACCCCAAAGAGTCTCCTGCTAACTCCTGCAGCAGCTACACCAAGGAGTCCCTCACCTGGGCCGGCCGAAGAGCAGCCATCCCCGGCACTGCCACAGCTGGAGTGCCAGGAAGAACTAAGGGGGAGAGGAGGCCAGGAAGCAGAAGGGTTGACTCCGACTCCAGTGCCACCAGTAGCAGATGTGTATTCAGAGCCGGAAATGCTGCCATACTCCCGCTGGGACGAGGAGGACCTGACCCCCTCTGCAGAAGAAGAGCTGCCTAAGAGCTTCACCTGGGAGCCCACAGGCATGGATCCAGCCCGCAAGACACGGCGCAGAAGAACACAGTTTGCTCCAGCACCACAGTCTCCTGAACAGAGAGCAGTCACCGCCAGAGACTTAAAGGAGAAGCGTTTGTTGAGAGAGTCCAAAGCCCAGGCTAGAGGACCCCTGTGTTATGGCGTAGTGGAAGATTTCAACTTGAAAAGTGGTTATGGCTTCATTGTAGCACCAGGAATAAAAGAAGGGATATTTGTAAACCGCAGAGATGTGAACGCTCATCTGCCAAGAGGACACCCTTGCAGAAATCTGAAAATGGGAGATTTGGTACAGTTTACCATGCACCAAGGTGAAAGGGGATTGTACGCACTTGATGTAGCCTTATGTCCCAACAAACCCTACAGTCATCCCATGCCACAAGAAAGACAAGAAAGACAAGAAAGACAAGAAAGACAAGAAAGACAAGAAAGACAAGAAAGACAAGAAAGACAAGATAGAGATAAAGAACCAGATGTAGAAACAGATGAAGACCAAGAACGGAAAGATAAAGATCCTACAGATGAAGAAAGAGACAAAGAGCAAGAAAGTCACAGGTGCCAGTGCCCAACGTGCCCTCGCCCTAGTGAAAAAGAGGAGTAAAGTAAAGTACAGAAAAGAAGTACAGAAGTTAAAGTTTTGAAAGTTTGGTTTGCAACGTTTTAAAGTTCAAGAATGTGCCCACATAAACTGATGTGAGAAATAAACTTAAGGCTATGAACTTGCTATAGCCACAAACTCTCGCAGTGTAAATAGTTACACCAGTGGCACCACCACCAGGGCCAGCCTGTTTAGGGGCTTGGCTCGTCTGCAACCAGGGGGGCCCGTCCGTAGAAAAGGGCCTTGGCTCACCTGCGACCAGAGAGCACGCCTGTTTATGGGGCCTTGGCTCACCACCACAAAGAGGGTACCTGGTCAGCACCAACTGTGGAGGCCGCCTCTGAATCCTGCCAGAAGAGGCTGACGGCGCGGATCCACCAGGCCAGGTATACCCTGAAACCACCAGCCCAGGAAAGCCGCCTCTACATCCTGCCAGAAGTGGCTGAAGTCGCGGCCAACGGGAGAGGAAGATTGGAGGAAAGGTCTGGAGAAACGGATGGCCCAGACCTGGTTACCAACAGGACCGGTGACCTGCCTCCTGAGAGGGTTTTGGGTGGGTTAACGGACTTGTGGGTGGAGGGTGGTGATGTCTGATACCTGGTGCTTTAAAAATGTTTTACATGTTTTAATGTTTTATGCATTTTAAAATGTTGTCTTGCAGCCCGAGGACGTGCTGGTGATAACTAAGGGGGAATGTGGCGCCCCTGACCTGGTCAGGCACCACTGAGTACTGCACCCATGCTGGGGACAGTACAATACAGGTAATCCAGAAGGCTGACCGGGGTGTGGAACACAGGCGCATAGTGATCAGGTCTCACACATGTACCCATGAGAGGACCCCTGGGGATCCCAGGAGGGGGCAAAGCCTATACCTCCACTGGAATAGTGGCAGGGGGTTAAAAAGCCTCCATCTCCTCTCAAGGGGTGTGGTGGAGAGTCTGGTTGCTAGGTGGCGTAGGCAAGAACAGGAGAGGAGGAGCAGTGAGTCAGTTAGAGGGAGAACTCCAGAGGGCTCAGTGAGGAGCAGACCTGTGGGGCTGATGCTGTCTAACAGCGCCCGCGCAGTGACTACAGACGGGGGAGAACGGTCAACTAGGAGTGCTGCCTGAAAGCCAGCTTCAGCTAGCGAGTGCACGGAGTGGGAAGTACGGAGACTTCTAGAGAGCACCAGGCCCAACCGGGCGGCAGATCCCGAAGCGAGGATAGATTCACCTTTCCCTGCTAAACCTGCCGGTGTGGGGCTCTTACAGCCCACACCACAACAACCAAAAGCCGCAGCCACGTAACCGCAAGTAGGGCCCATAGGTCACAGGAGGCAAGAGGCTGGAGTGGCCTGGCCCGGGGAACAAGCACACGGCAAAACAAGAAGGGGAGAGAGGCTTGGAGCATCTTCCCTGGGTGACCCCCATAGGGACTCAAAGTCGGGGTCACCCCAAACCACCAAGGGCTAAGGAAGGCGAGTTTGTAGTCACCCTCATACAGTCAGCCGGAAGGATACCTGGTTCCCACCTGGTTCATCCCAGCTACGCCCGGGTTACTCACCCTGCCACCTGAAGTGAGTAAAAACCCTGAAAGACACTCTGCCTGTGTGTGGTCATTCTGCGACTTGTGGTACTACAGCTTTACAAAGGGCCCTGGGGCTTGCCTCACTCTCAGGAGGCTACTACACCCGACTGCACCCACCATCAGCCCCAGGCGTCCTCTAACCTGCAGTGGCGGTCCCCTCTGACCGCAAATACTGAGAGTGGCGTCACGATCAAACACTGAAGATTCCCTACCTGTGACCAGCACCAGCTACGTGGAGTCCCTGAAGGTATGCACTGATACAGCACCGGCGGGGCTTCACATATAGCAGCCACTTTTTGGATGGCACTAACTGGCAGCACTCTTTCCTATTAAAATAGCTTTGCAAAAAAGTGCAGCAGGGTACAATGCAGATGTGGTTGGACTATCTTGGCACAAGTGGGACAAAAATGGAGAACTGCAGCCACTTTTTTGATGGCACTAATTAGCAGCACTCTTTTCTATTAAAATAGCTTTGCAAAAAAGGGCAGCAGGGTACAATGCAGAGGTGCTGGATAATGCTAGGCACCAGTAGGACACTAATGAAGTATAGCAGCCACTTTTTGGATGGCACTAACTGGCAGCACTCTTTCCTATTAAAATAGCTTTGCAAAAAAGGCAGCAGGATACAATACAGAGGTGGTGAGACTTGCATGGCACAAGTGGGACACTAATGGAGTACAGCAGCCACTTTTTGGATGGCACTAAGTTGCAGCACTCTTTGCTATTAAAATAGCTTTGCAAAAAAGGGCAGCAGGGTACAATGCAGAGGTGGTGGGACTTGCTTGGCACAAGTATGACACTAATGGCGTACAGCAGCCACTTTTTGGATGGCACTAACTGGCAGCACTCTTTGCTATTAAAATAGCTTTGCCAAAAAGGGCAAGAGAGTACAATGCAGAGGTGGTGGGACTTGCTTGGCACAAGTGGGATATAAATGGAGTACAGCAGACACTTTTTTGATGGCACTAAGTGGCAGCACTTTATACTATTAAAATAGCTTTGCAAAAAAGGGCAGCAGGGTACATTGCAGAGTTGGTGGGACTTGCTTGGCACAAGTGGGACACAAATGGAGTACAGCAGCCATTTTTTGGATGGCACTAACTGGCAGCACTCTTTTCTATTAAAATAGCTTTGCAAAAAAGGGCAGCAGGGTACAATGCAGAGGTGGTGGGACTTGCTTGGCACAAGTGGGACACAAGCAGAGTACAGCAGCCACTTTTTGGATGTCGCTAATTGGAAGCACTCTTTGCTTTTAAAATAGCTTTGCAAAAAAAGGGCAGCAGGGTACAATGCAGAGGTGCTGGAAAATGCTTGGCAACAGTAGGACACTAATGGAGTATAGCAGCCACTTTTTGGATGGCACTAACTGGCAGCACTTTTTCCTATTAAAATAGCTTTGCAAAAAAGGGCAGCAGGGTACAATGCAGAGGTGTCGGGACTTGCCTGGCACAAGTGGGACATAAAAGGAGTACAGCAGCCACTTTTTTGATGGCAATAAGTGGCAGCACTCTTTGCATTTAAAATAGCTTTGCCAAAAAGGGCAAGAGGGTACAATACAGAGGTGGTGGGACTTGCTTGGCATAAGTGGGATATAAATGGAGTACAGCAGACACTTTTTTGATGGCACTAAGTGGCAGCACTTTATACTATTTAAAAAGCTTTGCAAAAAAGGGCTGCAGGGTACAATGCAGAGTTGGTGGGACTTGCTTGGCACAAGTGGGACACAAATGGAGTACAGCAGCCACTTTTTGGATGGCACTAATTGGAAGCACTCTTTGCTATTAAAATAGCTTTGAAAAAAAGGTCAGCAGGGTACAATGCAGAGGTGCTGGAAAATGCTTGGCACCAGTAGGACACTAATGGAGTACAGCAGCCACTTTTTGGATGGAACTAACTGGCAGCACTCTTTGCTATTAAAATAGCTTTGCAAAAAAGGGCAGCAGGGTACGATGCAGAGGTGCTGGAAAATGCTTGGCACCTGTAGGACACTAATGGAGTATACCAGCCACTTTTTGGATGGCACTAACTGGCATCACTTTTTCTTATTAAAATAGCTTTGAAAAAAAAGGGCAGCAGGGTACTGTGCAGGGGTGGTGGGACTTGCTTGGCACAAGTGGGACACTAATGGAGTACAGGAGACACTTTTTGGATGGCACTAACTGTCAGCATTGTTTGCTAATAAAATAGCTTTGCAAAAAAGGGCAGGAGGGTACAATGCAGCGGTGGTGGGACTTGCTGGGCACAAGTAGACAATAATGGAGAACAGCAGCCACTTTTTTGATGGCACTAAGTGGCAGCACTCTTTGCTATTAAAATAACTTTGCAAAAAAGGGCAGCAGGGTACAATGCAGAGGTGGTGGGACTTGCTTGGCACAAGAGGGACACAAATGTAATACAGCAGCCACTTTTTGAATGGCACTAAGTGACAGCACTCTTTGCTATTAAAATAGCTTTGCAAAAAAGGGCAGCAGGGTACAATGCTGAGGTGGTGGGACTTTCTTGGCACAAGTGGGACACTAATGGAATACAGCAGCCACTTTTTGGATGGCACTAACTGGCAGCACTCTTTCCTATTAAAATAGCTTTGCAAAAAAGGGCAGCAGGGTACAATGCAGAGGTGGTGGGACTTGCTTGGCACAAGTGGGACACTAATGAAGTACAGCAGCCACTTTTTGGATGGCACTAACTGGCAGCACTCTTTCCTATTAAAATAGCTTTGCAAAAAAGGGCAGCAGGGTACAATGCAGAGGTTGTGGTACTTGTTTGGCACAAGTGGGACACAAATGGAGTACAGCTGCCACTTTTTGGATGGCGCTAATTGGAAGCACTATTTGCTATTAAAATAGCTTTGCAAAAAAGGGCAGCAAGGTACAATGCAGAGGTGGTGGGACTTTCTTGGCACAAGTGGGAAACTAATAGGGTACAGCAGCCACTTTTTGGATGGCACTAACTGGCAGCACTCTTTCCTATTAAAATAGCTTTGCAAAAAAGGGCAGCAGGGTACAATGCAGAGGTGCTGGAAAATGCTGGGCACCAGTAGGACACTAATGGAGTATAGGAGCCACTTTTTGGATGGCACTAACTGGCAGCACTCTTTCCTATTAAAATAGCTTTGCAAAAAAGGGCAGCAGGGTACAATGCAGAGGTGGTGGGACTTGCTTGGCACAAGTGGGACATAAAAGGAGTACAGCAGCCACTTTTTTGATGGCACTAAGTGGCAGCACTCTTTGCTATTAAAATAGCTTTGCCAAAAAGGGCAAGAGGGTACAATACAGAGGTGGTGGGACTTGCTTGGCACAAGTGGGATATAAATGGTGTACAGCAGACACTTTTTTGATGGCACTAAGTGGCAGCACTTTATACTATTAAAATAGCTTTGCAAAAAAGGGCAGCAGGGTACAATGCAGAGTTGGTGGGACTTGCTTGGCACAAGTGGGACACAAATGGAATACAGCAGCCATTTTTTGGATGGCACTAACTGGCAGCACTCTTTTCTATTAAAATAGCTTTGCATAAAAGGGCAGCAGGGTACAATGCAGAGGTGCTGGAAAATGCTGGGCACCAGTAGGACACTAATGGAGTATAGGAGCCACTGTTTGGATGGCACTAACTGGCAGCACTCTTTCCTATTAAAATAGCTTTGCAAAAAAGGGCAGGAGTGTACAACGCAGAGGTGTTGGAAAATGCTTGGCACCAGTAGGACACTAATGGAGTATAGCAGCCACTTTTTGGATGGCACTAACTGGCAGCACTCTTTACTATTAAATAGCTTTGCAAAAAAGGGCAGAAGGGTACAATGCAGAGGTGCTGGAAAATGCTTGGCACCTGTAGGACACTAATGGAGTATAGCAGCCACTTTTTGGATGGCACTAACTGGCAGCACTTTTTCTTATTACAATAGCTTTGCAAAAAAGGGCAGCAGGGTAAAGTGCAGGGGTGGTAGGACTTGCTTGGCACAAGTGGGACACTAATGGAGAACAGCAGCCACTTTTTTGATGGCACTAAGTGGCAGCACTCTTTGCTATTAAAATAGTTTTGCAAAAAAGGGCAGCAGGGTACAATGCAGAGGTGGTGGGACTTGCTTGGCAAAAGAGGGACACTAATATAATACAGCAGCCACTCTTTGGATGGCACTAAGTGGCAGCACTCTTTGCTATTAAAATAGCTTTGCAAAAAAGGGCAGCAGGGTACAATGCAGAGGTGGTGGGACTTGCTTGGCACCAGTAGGACATTAATGGAGTATAGCAGCCACTTTTTGGATGGCACTAACTGGCAGCACTTTTTCCTATTAAAATAGCTTTGCAAAAAAGTGCAGCAGGGTACAATGCAGAGGTGGTGGGACTTGCTTGGCACAAGTTGGACACAAATGGAGAACAGCAGCCACTTTTTTGATGGCACTAACTGGCAGCACTCTTTGCTATTAAAATAGCTTTGCAAAAAAGGGCAGGAGGGTACAATGCAGAGGTGCTGGAAAATGCTTGGCACCAGTAGGACACTAATGAAGTATAGCAGCCACTTTTTGGATGGCACTAACTGGCAGCACTCTTTCCTATTAAATAGCTTTGCAAAAAAGGGCAGCAGGATACAATGCTGAGGTGGTGGGACTTTTTTGGCACAAGTGGGAAACTAATGGAATACAGCAGCCACTTTTTGGATGGCACTAACTGGCAGCACTCTTTGCTATTAAAATAGCTTTGCAAAAAAGGGCAGCAGGGTAACATGCAGAGGTGGTGGGACTTGCTTGGCACAAGTGGGACACTAATAAGATACAGCAGCCACTTTTTTGGATAGCACTAACTGGCAGTACTCTTTGCTATTAAAATAGCTTTGCAAAAAAGAGCAGCAGGGTACAATGCAGAGGTGCTGGAAAATGCTTGGCACCAGTAGGACACTAATGAAGTATAGCAGCCACTTTTTGGATGGCCCTAACTGACAGCCCTCTTTCCTATTAAAATAGTTTTGCAAAAAAGGGCAGCAGGGTACATTGCAGAGGTGGTGTGACTTGCTTGGCACCAGTAGGACACTAATGGAGTACAGCAGCCACTTTTTGTTTGCACTAACTGGCAGCACTCTTTGCTATTAAAATAGCTTTGCAAAAAAGGGCAGGAGTGTACAATGCAGAGGTGCTGGAAAATGCTTGGCACCAGTAGGACACTAATGGAGTATAGCAGCCACTTTTTGGATGGCACTAACTGGCAGCACTCTTTCCTATTAAAATAGCTTTGCAAAAAAGTGCAGCAGGGTACAATGCAGATGTGGTTGGACTATCTTGGCACAAGTGGGACAAAAATGGAGAACTGCAGCCACTTTTTTGATGGCACTAATTAGCAGCACTCTTTTCTATTAAAATAGCTTTGCAAAAAAGGGCAGCAGGGTACAATGCAGAGGTGCTGGAAAATGCTGGGCACCAGTAGGACACTAATGGAGTATAGCAGCCACTTTTTGAATGGCACTAACTGGCAGCACTCTTTACTATTAAATAGCTTTTCAAAAAAGGGCAGCAGGGTACAATGCAGAGTTGGTGGGACTTGCTTGGCACATGTGGGACACTAATGGAGTACAGCAGCCACTTTTTGGATGGCACTAACTGGCATCACTCTATGCTATTAAAATAGCTTTGCAAAAAAGGGCAGCAGGGTACAATGCAGAGGTGCTGGAAAATGCTTGGCACCAGTAGGACACTAATGAAGTATAGCAGCCACTTTTTGGATGGCACTAACTGGCAGCACTCTTTCCTATTAAATAGCTTTGCAAAAAAGGGCAGCAGGATACAATGCTGAGGTGGTGGGACTTTTTTGGCACAAGTGGGACACTAATAGGATACAGCAGCCACTTTTTTGGATAGCACTAACTGGCAGTACTCTTTGCTATTAAAATAGCTTTGCAAAAAAGAGCAGCAGGGTACAATGCAGAGGTGCTGGAAAATGCTTGGCACCAGTAGGACACTAATGAAGTATAGCAGCCACTTTTTGGATGGCCCTAACTGACAGCACTCTTTCCTATTAAAATAGTTTTGCAAAAAAGGGCAGCAGGGTACATTGCAGAGGTGGTGTGACTTGCTTGGCAGCAGTAGGACACAAATGGAGTACAGCAGCCACTTTTTGTTTGCACTAACTGGCAGCACTCTTTGCTATTAAAATAGCTTTGCAAAAAAGGGCAGGAGTGTACAATGCAGAGGTGCTGGAAAATGCTTGGCACCAGTAGGACACTAATGGAGTATAGCAGCCACTTTTTGGATGGCACTAACTGGCAGCACTCTTTGTTATTAAAATAGCTTGGCAAAAAAAGGGCAGCAGGGTACAATGCAGAGGTGGAGGGACTTGCTTGGCACCAGTAGGACACTAATGGAGTATAGCAGCCACTTTTTGGATGGCACTAACTGGCAGCACTCTTTCCTATTAAAATAGCTTTGCAAAAAAGGGCAGCATGGTACAATGCAGAGGTGGTGGGACTAGCTTGGCACAAGTGGGACACTAATGGAGTACAACAGCCACTTTTTGTTTGCACTAACTGGCAGCACTCTTTGCTATTAAAATAGCTTTGCAAAAAAGGGCAGGAGTGTACAATGCAGAGGTGCTGGAAAATGCTTGGCACCAGTAGGACACTAATGGAGTATAGCAGCCACTTTTTGGATGGCACTAACTGGCAGCACTCTTTGTTATTAAAATAGCTTTGCAAAAAAGAGGGCAGCAGGGTACAATGCAGAGGTGGAGGGACTTGCTTGGCACCAGTAGGACACTAATGGAGTATAGCAGCCACTTTTTGGATGGCCCTAACTGGCAGCACTCTTTTCTATTAAAATAGCTTTGCAAAAAAGGGCAGCAGGGTACAATGCAGAGGTGCTGGAAAATGCTTGGCACCTGTAGGACACTAATGGAGTATAGCAGCCACTTTTTGGATGGCACTAACTGGCAGCACTCTTTGTTATTAAAATAGCTTTGCAAAAAAAGGCAGCAGGGTACAATGCAGAGGTGGTGGGACTTGCTTGGCACAAGAGGGACACAAATGTAATACAGCAGCCACTTTTTGGATGGCACTAACTGGCAGCACTCTTTACTATTAAAATAGCTTTGCAAAAAAGAGCAGCAGGGTGCAATGCAGAGGTGGTGGGACTTGCTAGGCACCAGTAGGACACTAATGGAGTATAGCAGCCACTTTTTGGATGGCACTAACTGGCAGCACTCTTTCCTATTAAAATAGTTTTGCAAAAAAGGGCAGCAGGGTACAATGCAGATGTGGTGGGACTAGCTTGGCACAAGTGGGACAAAAATGGAGAACAGCAGCCACTTTTTTGATGGCACTAACTGTGGCGCCCCTGACCTGGTCAGGCACCACAGAGTATTGCGCCCATGCGGGAGCAATGCTTCTAGGTAATCTCCAAAGGCCAGGATGAGGCGCACACACAAACATATAGTGATCAGGCCTCCCACACCACCAGAGGGGACCCTTGGGTAGCCGGAAGGGGTTAACTTTCAATTCCCAGCTGGGGGTGTGTTCAGGGGCTGGTTGCTAGGAAGCAGGGCAGAGAGAGAAAAGGAAGGGAGTCGAGAGGAAGAAGTTGAAGTGTGTGGAAGGGAGCAGAGGAGCTCTCGTGTCAGACAGGTCCTGAGGAGTGCAGTAGCTGGAAGCGGGGGAGAAAGGAGTACCGTGGGTCGGCCTGAAAACCATCCAGAGAGAAGGGTGGCTGAGTACGGAGATCCCGGTATCCGAGCACACAAGGGGAACTAGATCCCCAGTACAGGCAGCAGATCATCCAGAGCTGCTTAACCTACAGGTGGGGGGGGTACTTCATGCCCTCACCACGACTACACAGAGCTTGAGCCAAGCAGCAATCACCAGGCCCATAAGGGGACAGGGCCAGAAGCCATCCCACCAAGGCCACGCTGCCGGCAGACGAGCCAGAGAGAGGGGAGCAGGGTGGTAACAGCTTCCCTGGAGGGGTCCTACCACGCTTCAAGCAAAGGATCCTCCTAAAACAGAAAGAGTGCAAGGAAGGCGAGTGGACAGCTACCCTCAGAACGGCCTCCTGGAATTCCTGGTTCAACCTGGTTATCACAGTGTCGCCCGGGCATCTCACCGTGACCTCCAAACAGTGAGTAAACACGTTGAAAGACTTCTTGGACTGTGTTTGAGTCATTCTGCGACCTGTGGTCCCACACACATACACCGGGGCCTGGGGCTTGCCTCACTCTCAGGGGGCTAATATACTGACTGCACCCACCATCAGCCCCAGGCATCCCTTAATCTGCAGTGGCAGTCCCCGCTGACCGCAATACTGAGAGTGGCGTCACGACAACCAAGAAAGAAGGTTCCCTACCTGTGACAGATTCAGCTGCGTGGAGTCCCTGAAGGTAATGCACCGACACAACACCTGTGGGGCTTCACATCTGGCGTCACGAACAGGATAAGGACTAGACCTGTTCAGACAGGTGACCGTGTGCCTCAGAGGTCCGACCGCGAAAATTGAACCGCCGCCATATTGCCATCTTCAAAAGCACGCGCTGCAGCCCGCGCGAGGGAGAAGAGCACCACCCACGAAGAGGTGTGGCCGCCCCAGAATCCCCACAATTCAGAGAGCGTTTTGACCCAGGAAGTGGAAAGGGGAGCGCGCAGATTTTTGAAGAAAAATGGACGCTGCAGGAGGTAATGCCCCTGGTCAGGGCGACGCAGCCCAAGCGATGCCAGCCCCCGTCGCGCTGGACGCAGCAGCGCCTGGTGCCGGTGCCGCGGTCGCAGCCGCGCCGGCTGAAATCTCCCCCATAATGCCAGTTTCCTTGCTGTATGTCCCAGGAGCGCAATGGCTGCCCCAATACGCCGGTAAAATAGACACGCTGACCGGGCTTAAGAAGAAGATCAACACCCTGCTAGACATGCACGCGATGACTGGTAAGCAGAGGGCCGCTGTGGTGCTGGGACAATTGACTGAAGCAGCAGAATTGGAAGCTGAGTCCTGGACCAATGATGACCGGAGCTCTGTTGAGACCATCTTTGCCAAACTAGCAGCTGCTTTTGAACACCGCACCGAGGGAGAGCTGAGGACGGACTTCTATAACTGCCGGCAGAAGCCCCAAGATAGCATAAGAGCCTATGCCCTCAGGCTGCAGGCTGCACTACGGGCTCTCAAGCTGGTGGACCCTGTCAGTGATCAGGAAGGAAACCGGATGATGAAGGAACAATTCTTGCGGGGCCTGCGCTCTCCTGAGGATGGGAAGCAGATGAAGCTGTGGTCCCTGGAACACCCTGACGTGGACTTTGCCATTCTGAAAGACAGGGCAGTGAAAGCACTCCAACCTCCTGTGGACACAGACCCCGTCGCACCAGCATGGCCTGCCAGTTCCACGGCTGCAGGAGCGGAATCCTCCTCGCAGACCCTAATAACTGCAAAAGGACTCAACGCGCCAGCAGAGACAATAAGTACGCTATCCTCCCAGGTGCAACAGCTCACTAAGGACGTCGCACAAATCCTGAAAGCAATGCAGTTGCCCTCAGAGACCAAAGTCCCTCATCGGATCCTGCTAGCTGACAACCCAGAGGACGTCCCTTGGATGCGGAGGAGAAGAGGTCCCCCAACCCGAGGCAGGAGCAGTGATCGCTATGACTCATCTGGACAACCCATCTGTCGTCGTTGCCAGGAGGCGGGACACTATGCAAGGGCCTGTCCTTTAAACGAGCCAAACCTGGGGCCGGGGGCCAGTCCTCAGGATTAAGAAGATCAGGCCCAGGTCGCTGCTGTGATCAGTACGTGGGTGGACGTCCTGTCCTGTCCATCGTCCTGGACGGGATCCCTACCCCGGCATTATTGGACACCGGCTCTCAGGTCACCACGATCCCGTATGTCCTTTATCGGAGGTTTTGGTCGGACGACGATCTCCGACCACCGGACCCCTCCCTCACCATCTATGCTGCCAACGGACAACCTATAGACCAGATTGGGGTCAAAGAGGTAACCATAAAGGTGGGAAGGCAGGAAATGAAGGGACAAGGACTGATTGTTGTGGACACCGATATTAGAGAAAGGAACCCGCAAATGATTTTAGGCACTAATGTCATAGAAAACTGCTTAGGGGAAGTGTTGTTGTTGCTTCACCAGATTGTTGAGGGTGCTGAGGGCAGGTCGCAAAGAGCCTTGCAAAAGGAGATCCGAATCATTCTGAGGAAGCAACAGGTAAAACAGACTGGCGGTGAGATTGGTAGTGTACGGGTGATGGATGCTAACCCCATTGTGATACCCCCACGGAGTGAAATGATGATGTGGTGTAGAGCAGCGGTAGGTCTCAGAGGACAGGATTACCAGGCTGTACTAGAGCCCACTCATTCAGACCACTGGCCCACGATTCTGACAGCCAGGGGGGTAGTTGATGTACACAAGGGACGAGTGCCTGTACGAGTGTTGAACTGTGGGGAGGAGGAAGCCAGACTACCAAGGTACGCTACCATAGCCAAACTGTTTACATGCTCAGATGACGCCATAACACCTGTAGGTCCCCTGACACAAGCTGACTCAAAAGAGGGTGAGACCTCCCAAAAGCAGTTAGAGGATTTGTGCCAGAAACTACACGTGGGGACTGACTCTACACCCGACTACCAGAAACATGGGGTTTACAGGGTCGTGCAGGAATACGAGCAGGTCTTTAGTAAGAACCCACTAGACTTTGGTAGGATCAAAGGGGTGCAACATCACATACCCACAGGCAGTCATCCTCCCATTAAGGAAAGACATAGGCCTATTCCACCAGCCCATTACCAGCGCACCAAGGACATGCTGAAGGACATGAAGGAGGCAGGCGTCATAAGGGACAGTTGTAGCCCCTGGGCGGCTCCCCTGGTCCTGGTAAGAAAGAAGGATGGCACGATGAGGATGTGTGTGGATTACAGACGGATAAATCAGATAACACACAAGGATGCCTACCCTTTGCCAAGGATAGAGGAATCCCTCGCTGCCTTGAAAGCCTCTAACTACTTTTCTACCCTAGATCTTACTAGTGGCTACTGGCAAGTATCTGTAGCAGAAGAAGATCGGGAGAAGACGGCCTTCACCACCCCAATGGGCCTCTGTGAGTTCAACAGCATGCCATTTGGGCTCTGCAATGCCCCCGGGACCTTCCAGAGGCTTATGGAATGCTGCCTAGGGCACCTCAACTTTGAAACCGTCCTGCTCTACCTGGATGATGTCATCGTGTACTCCAAGACCTACGAGGACCACCTGAAACACCTGGCTGAAGTCTTTGAAGCACTATCCCGATATGGAATGAAGCTGAAACCATCCAAGTGCCATCTACTGAAGCCAAAGGTCCAGTACCTAGGTCACGTGGTCAGTGCAGAAGGAGTAGCACCGGACCCAGAGAAGGTCACAGTCATCCAGGAATGGCCCACACCTACTACCGTCCGGGAGGTACGTCAGTTCCTTGGCTTGGTAGGCTACTACAGAAGGTTTATCAAGGGCTACACGAAAATGGCAGCGCCTTTGCAAGAGCTCCTGGTAGGCCACCCAAAGAAGAAAGGAAAGATCTCCGGCCCGCCATTTCACTGGGGAGAAGCAGAAGAACACTCCTTCAGACAAATGAAAGGGGCCTTGACGGGTGAAGAGATCCTAGCCTACCCTGACTACGGTCTGCCATTCGTACTGTACACGGATGCCAGTAATGTGGGACTGGGAGCAGTGCTTTCACAGGTGCAAGGAGGCAAAGAGCGTGTGATTGCTTACGCCAGCAGGAAGCTCAGGCCTACTGAAAGAAACCCAGAGAATTATAGCTCATTCAAGCTAGAGTTCCTGGCCATGGTATGGGCTATCACAGAGCGGTTCAAGCACTACCTGGCAGCCACCAAATTCACTGTCTTCACGGACAACAACCCCCTGACCCACTTGGATACTGCTAAATTGGGTGCCATGGAGCAGCGTTGGGTAGCCCGACTGGCGAATTATGACTTTATTGTCAAGTATCGAGCTGGCCGCAAGAACGGCAACGCAGATGCTCTGTCCAGGATGCCTCACCTAGCAGACGAGGGTGAAGATGTAGATGATCTTGAAGAGATTGAGCTGCCAGCGTTCCATCGTCATGGAGCAAAACAGTGTCGGCAGTCGCGTGCCAACCGCCAAGAGGTGACCCTGAACCCACTACCTCACTACAACTGGAAGGAGACCCAGGAAAATGATCCAGCGGTAGGCTTGGTAAAGAAACTGATCAGCCAGCCTGGCGCCAGCCTTGACAAAGGAGCCCCACCTGAGGCACAGTACCTATGGAAGGAGAGGGGTCGATTATTCATCTATCAAGACAAACTTTACAGGAGCATCATTGACCCGAGGACGCATGAGAAGGTGTGGCAAGTGATTGTACCACAGAAGGATACGAGGATGGTGCTAGAAGCCTATCACAATGGTGCAGGCCACTTTGGTTGGAAGAAACTAGAGGCCCTACTTAAAGTAAGATTCTACTGGGTGGGTATGAGATCTGCCCTAGAGAAGTGGTGTCGAAACTGCGGGCCCTGCAATCTTAGAAGAAAAGACCAGCACAGCCAGAGAGCACCACTCCAGCCAATCCAAACTAAACGGCCCCTGGAGATCGTGGCCCTGGACCATGTAAAGTTGGCACCCAGCAGACAAGGCTACAACTACGCTCTCACTATGGTTGACCACTACTCCAGATTCCTGGTGGTAGTACCAGTCAAGGACTTGACCGGTCAGACTGCAGCCAAAGCTTTCCAGACACATTTCTGTCGACCACATGGCTATCCAGATCAAGTGCTCACTGACCAAGGACCAGCCTTTGAAGCTGAAGTGTTTAAGGAGTTTTGTAACCTATACGGCTGCCAGAAGATCCGTACTACGCCTTACCATCCCCAGACCAATGGCATGTGTGAGAAGATGAACCACATCATTCTTGATCTTCTGAAGACGCTCCCATTGGAAGAACGAAGTCAGTGGCCGGAAAAACTGCCCGATCTAGTGGACATGTATAACAACATCCCTGTGAGTTCCACGAACTGCACACCGGCATACCTGATGAGGGCCAGACCAGGGAGATTGCCAGTAGATCTGGAAATGGGAGTTGAAACCCCTGAAGACCACCTACAAGGTGCTGATTGGGATTCCAACCGCCAAGCCCAATACAAGAAAGTACAAGAGTGTGTGGAGCGAAGCCTGACTCAGCAGCGTGAGAAACAAGAAAAGGCCTACAATCGAAAAGCACCTGCTGTTCCTTTGATGCCAGGAGATATAGTTCTCAAAAGAAAGAGAAGACGTCATAAACTTGACAATCACTGGGAAGAAGAACCCTATACCGTATTACCATCGACGCTTAGCAATGAAAAGACATGCCTTATCAGCAAAGATGGAGGAAAAACAACAGCTGTCGTTTCTAGAGATCGCTTAAAGAAATGTCCTGAACAACTAAGAACCCCTGAAGAAATTCCCAACCCTTTGCCAGTGCAAGAACCAAAAGAAAAGATGATCCATACTGTACTTGGAGATTTTCCAGCAAGTTGGCCTCAATACAATGGAGCAGTAGTTATTCCGGTTATTACATTCCCTCAGTCTGGAGAAGTAAGAGACCCAGAAGAACCTGTTCAGAACCTGGAAGAGCCAAATGTAGCTGAAGCAGAAGACCATGCACTGGCATCAATACATAGTACACCTATTATTCACATTGAGACACATACATCGGGTGGGAGGACACAACCTCAGACAGATGACAGCATAGTACTGCGTAGATCAACCCGCAGCAACTTTGGTCAGCTCCCATTACGCTATAGAGAAAGTACAGTTTAGTTCAAAGTTACGGTATGAAATGTAATGTTTAACCTGTTATAGTTAAGTAACGTTTAAGCGAAATGTGCCCACAAGGACTATTGTGAGACCTCCTTAAAATGTTACACCACTGGTTATGAACTGGCTTTAACCACAAACTTTCCATTGTAAAAAGTTGCCTCCTTGGTATCAACCCAGAGTCTGCCTGTTGAGGGGCATGGCTCTGCACCAACAAGGGGGCACGCCTGTTTATGGGGCCTGCCCTCCAACACTCGGAAGCGGGTACGCCTGTTTATGGGGCCTACCTTACACCACTCCCCTCAGGAGAGGAAGATTGGAGGAAAGGTCTGGGGAATGTGATGGCCCAGACCTGGTCACCAAAAGGACCGGCGACCTACCTCCTGGAGGTTTTTTGGGTGGGGTTCGGACATGTGGGTGGTTGGTGGTGGAATGGTACCTGGCATGTTTAAATGTAAATAATTGCCCCTGTGTGGGAAAAGTTTGTACTTACCTTTTTTCTTTCCCTTGTCTTTGCAGCCCGAGGACGTGCTGATGATAACTAAGGGGGAATGTGGCGCCCCTGACCTGGTCAGGCACCACAGAGTATTGCGCCCATGCGGGAGCAATGCTTCTAGGTAATCTCCAAAGGCCAGGATGAGGCGCACACACAAACATATAGTGATCAGGCCTCCCACACCACCAGAGGGGACCCTTGGGTAGCCGGAAGGGGTTAACTTTCAATTCCCAGCTGGGGGTGTGTTCAGGGGCTGGTTGCTAGGAAGCAGGGCAGAGAGAGAAAAGGAAGGGAGTCGAGAGGAAGAAGTTGAAGTGTGTGGAAGGGAGCAGAGGAGCTCTCGTGTCAGACAGGTCCTGAGGAGTGCAGTAGCTGGAAGCGGGGGAGAAAGGAGTACCGTGGGTCGGCCTGAAAACCATCCAGAGAGAAGGGTGGCTGAGTACGGAGATCCCGGTATCCGAGCACACAAGGGGAACTAGATCCCCAGTACAGGCAGCAGATCATCCAGAGCTGCTTAACCTACAGGTGGGGGGGGTACTTCATGCCCTCACCACGACTACACAGAGCTTGAGCCAAGCAGCAATCACCAGGCCCATAAGGGGACAGGGCCAGAAGCCATCCCACCAAGGCCACGCTGCCGGCAGACGAGCCAGAGAGAGGGGAGCAGGGTGGTAACAGCTTCCCTGGAGGGGTCCTACCACGCTTCAAGCAAAGGATCCTCCTAAAACAGAAAGAGTGCAAGGAAGGCGAGTG
Organism: Anomaloglossus baeobatrachus; assembly: GCF_048569485.1. Taxonomy (NCBI): domain Eukaryota; kingdom Metazoa; phylum Chordata; class Amphibia; order Anura; family Aromobatidae; genus Anomaloglossus; species Anomaloglossus baeobatrachus. The sequence continues at coordinate 155,425,844 of NC_134356.1, forward strand.
GACAGCTACCCTCAGAACGGCCTCCTGGAATTCCTGGTTCAACCTGGTTATCACAGTGTCGCCCGGGCATCTCACCGTGACCTCCAAACAGTGAGTAAACACGTTGAAAGACTTCTTGGACTGTGTTTGAGTCATTCTGCGACCTGTGGTCCCACACACATACACCGGGGCCTGGGGCTTGCCTCACTCTCAGGGGGCTAATATACTGACTGCACCCACCATCAGCCCCAGGCATCCCTTAATCTGCAGTGGCGGTCCCCGCTGACCGCAATACTGAGAGTGGCGTCACGACAACCAAGAAAGAAGGTTCCCTACCTGTGACAGATCCAGCTGCGTGGAGTCCCTGAAGGTAATGCACCGACACAACACCTGTGGGGCTTCACATAACTAGCAGCACTCTTTTCTATTAAAATAGCTTTGCAAAAAAGGGCAGCAGGGTACAATGCAGAGGTGCTGGAAAATGCTGGGCACCAGTAGGACATTAATGGAGTAAAGGAGCCACTTTTTGGATGGCACTAACTGGCAGCACTCTTTCCTATTAAAATAGCTTTGCAAAAAAGGGCAGGAGTGTACAATGCAGAGTGCTGGAAAATGCTTGGCACCAGTAGGACACTAATGGAGTATAGCAGCCACTTTTTGAATGGCATAAACTGGCAGCACTCTTTACTATTAAATAGCTTTTCAAAAAAGGGCAGCAGGGTACAATGCAGAGTTGGTGGGACTTGCTTGGCACATGTGGGACACTAATGGAGTACAGCAGCCACTTTTTGGATGGCACTAACTGGCAGCACTCTATGCTATTAAAATAGCTTTGCAAAAAAGGGCAGCAGGGTACAATGCAGAGGTGCTGGAAAATGCTTGGCACCTGTAGGACACTAATGGAGTATAGCAGCCACTTTTTGGATGGCACTAACTGGCAGCACTCTTTGTTATTAAAATAGCTTTGCAAAAAAAGGGCAGCAGGGTACAATGCAGAGGTGGTGGGACTTGCTTGGCACAAGAGGGACACAAATGTAATACAGCAGCCACTTTTTGGATGGCACTAACTGGCAGCACTCTTTACTATTAAAATAGCTTTGCAAAAAAGGGCAGCAGGGTACAATGCAGATGTGGTGGGACTAGCTTGGCACAAGTGGGACAAAAATGGAGAACAGCAGCCACTTTTTTGATGGCACTAACTGGCAGCACTCTGTGCTATTAAAAAAGCTTTGCAAAAAAGGGCAGCAGGGTACAATGCAGAGGTGCTGGAAAATGCTGGGCAGCAGTAGGACACTAATGGAGTATAAGAGCCACTTTTTGGATGGCACTAACTGGCAGCACCCTTTGCTATTAAAATAGCTTTGCAAAAAAGGGCAGGAGGGTACAATACAGAGGTGGTTGGACTTGCTTGGCACAAGTGGGACACTAATGGAGTACAGCAGCCACTTTTTGGATGGCACTAACTGGCAGCACTCTTTGCTATTAAAATAGCTTTGCAAAAAAGGGCAGCAGGGTACAATGCAGAGGTGCTGGGAAATGCTTGGCACCAGTAGGACACTAATGGAGTATAGCAGCCACTTTTTGGATGGCACTAACTGGCAGCACTCTTTCCTATTAAAAAAGCTTTGCAAAAAAGGGCAGCAGGATACAATGCTGAGGTGGTGGGACTTTCTTGGCACAAGTGTGACACTAATGGAATACAGCAGCCACTTTTTGGATGGCACTAACTGGCAGCACTCTTTGCTATTAAAATAGCTTTGCAAAAAAGGGCAGCAGGGTACAATGCAGAGGTGGTGGGACTTGCTTGGCACAAGTGGGACACTAATAGGATACAGCAGCCACTTTTTGGATAGCACTAACTGGCAGCACTCTTTGCTATTAAAATAGCTTTGCAAAAAAGGGCAGGAAAGTACAATGCAGAGGTGCTGGAAAATGCTTGGCACCACAAGGACACTAATGGAGTACAGCAGCCACTTTTTGGATGGCACTAAGTGGCAGCACTCTTTGCTATTAAAATAGCTTTGCAAAAAAGGGCAGCAGGGTAGAATGCAGAGGTGGTGGGACTTGCTTGGCACCAGTAGGACAGTAATGGAGTATAGCAGCCACTTTTTGGATGGCACTAACTGGCAGCACTTTTTCCTATTAAAATAGCTTTGCAAAAAAAGGGCAGAAGGGTACAATACAAAGGTGGTGGGACTTGCTTGGCACAAGTGGGACACTAATGGAGTACAGCAGCCACTTTTTGGATGGCACTAACTGGCAGCACTCTTTGCTATTAAAATAGCTTTGCAAAAAAGGGCAGCAGAGTACAATGCAGAGGTGCTGGAAAATGCTTGGCACCAGTAGGACACTAATGGAGTATAGCAGCCACTTTTTGGATGGCACTAACTGGCAGCACTCTTTGCTAATAAAATAGCTTTGCAAAAAAGGGCAGGAGGGTACAATGCAGAGGTGCTGGAAAATGCTTGACACCAGTAGGACACTAATGAAGTATAGCAGACACTTTTTGGATGGCACTAACTGGCAGCACTCTTTCCTATTAAAATAGTTTTAGAAAAAAGGGCAGCAGGATACAATGCTGAGGTGGTGGGACTTTCTTGGCACAAGTGGGACACTAATGGAATACAGCAGCCTCTTTTTGGATGGCACTAACTGGCAGCACTCTTAGATATTAAAATAGCTTTGCAAAAAAGGGCAGCAGGGTACAATGCAGAGGTGGTGGGACTTGCTTGGCACAAGTGGGACACTAATAGGATACAGCAGCCACTTTTTGGATAGCACTAACTGGCAGCACTCTTTGCTATTAAAATAGCTTTGCAAAAAAGGGCAGCAGGGTACAAAGCAGAGGTGCTGGAAAATGCTTGGCACCAGTGGGACACTAATGGAGTATGGCAGCCACTTTTTGAATGGCACTAACTGGCAGTACTCTTTGCTATTAAAATAGCTTTGCAAAAAAGTGCAGGAGGGTACAATGCAGAGGTGCTGGAAAATGCTTGGCACCAGTAGGACACTAATGAAGTATAGCAGCCACTTTTTGGATGGCATTAACTGGCAGCACTCTTTCCTATTAAAATAGCTTTGCAAAAAAGGGCAGCAGGGTACAATGCAGAGGTGGTGGAACTTGCTTGGCACAAGTGGGACACTAATGAAGTACAGCAGCCACTTTTTGGATTGCACTAACTGGCAGCACTCTTTCCTATTAAAATAGCTTTGCAAAAAAGGGCAGCAGGGTACAATGCAGAGGTGGTGGGACTTGCTTGGCACAAGAGGGACACAAATGTAATACAGCAGCCACTTTTTGGATGGCACTAACTGGCAGCACACTTTGCTATTAAAATAGCTTTGCAAAAAAGGGCAGCAGGGTACAATGCAGAGGTTTTGGGACTTGCTTGGCACCAGTAGGACACTAATGGAGTATAGCAGCCACTTTTTGAATGGCACTAACTGGCAGCACTCTTTCCTATTAAAATAGCTTTGCAAAAAAGGGCAGCAGGGTACAATGCAGAGGTGGTGGGACTTGCTTGGCACAAGTGGGACACAAATGGAGAACAGCAGCCACTTTTTTGATGGCACTAACTGGCAGCACTCTGTGCTATTAAAATAGCTTTGCAAAAAAGGGCAGCTGGGTACAATGCAGAGGTGCTGGAAAATGCTGGGCAGCAGTAGGACACTAATGGAGTATAAGAGCCACTTTTTGGATTGCACTAACTGGCAGCACTCTTGGCTATTAAAATAGCTTTGCAAAAAAGGGCAGGAGGGTACAATACAGAGGTGGTGGGACTTGCTTGGCACAAATGGGACACTAAAGGAGTACAGCAGCCACATTTGACTGGCACTAACTGGCTGCACTCTTTGCTAATAAAATAGCTTTGCAAAAAAGGGCAGGAGGGTACAATGCAGAGGTGCTGGAAAATGCTTGGCACCAGTAGGACACTAATGAAGTATAGCAGACACTTTTTGGATGGCACTAACTGGCAGCACTCTTTCCTATTAAAATAGTTTTACAAAAAAGGGCAGCAGGATACAATGCTGAGGTGGTGGGACTTTCTTGGCACAAGTGGGACACTAATGGAATACAGCAGCCTCTTTTTGGATGGCACTAACTGGCAGCACTCTTAGCTATTAAAATAGCTTTGCAAAAAAGGGCAGCAGGGTACAATGCAGAGGTGGTGGGACTTGCTTGGCACAAGTGGGACACTAATAGGATACAGCAGCCACTTTTTGGATAGCACTAACTGGCAGCACTCTTTGCTATTAAAATAGCTTTGCAAAAAAGGGCAGCAGGGTACAAAGCAGAGGTGCTGGAAAATGCTTGGCACCAGTAGGACACTAATGAAGTATAGCAGCCACTTTTTGGATGGCATTAACTGGCAGCACTCTTTTCTATTAAAATAGCTTTGCAAAAAAGGGCAGCAGGGTACAATGCAGAGGTGGTGGGACTTGCTTGGCACAAGTGGGACACTAATGAAGTACAGCAGCCACTTTTTGGATGGCACTAACTGGCAGCACTCTTTCCTATTAAAATAGCTTTGCAAAAAAGGGCAGCAGGGTACAGTGCAGAGGTGGTGGGACTTGCTTGGCACAAGTGGGACACAAATGGAGAACAGCAGCCACTTTTTTGATGGCACTAACTGGCAGCACTCTGTGCTATTAAAATAGCTTTGCAAAAAAGGGCATCTGGGTACAATGCAGAGGTGCTGGAAAATGCTTGGCACCAGTGGGACACTAATGGAGTATGGCAGCCACTTTTTGAATGGCACTAACTGGCAGTACTCTTGGCTATTAAAATAGCTTTGCAAAAAAGGGCAGGAGGGTACAATACAGAGGTGGTGGGACTTGCTTGGCACAAGTGGGACACTAATGGAGTACAGCAGCCACATTTGGATGGCACTAACTGGCTGCACTCTTTGCTACTAAAATAGCTTTGCAAAAAAGGGCAGCAGGATACAATGCTGAGGTGGTGGGACTTTCTTGGCACAAGTGGGACACTAATGGAATACAGCAGCCACTTTTTGGATGGCACTAACTGGCAGCACTCTTTGCTATTAAAATAGCTTTACAAAAAAGGGCAGCAGGGTACAATGCAGAGGTGGTGGGACTTGCTTGGCACAAGTGGGACACTAATAGGATACAGCAGCCACTTTTTGGATAGCACTAACTTGCAGCACTCTTTGCTATTAAAATAGCTTTGCAAAAAAGGGCAGGAGAGTACAATGCAGAGGTGCTGGAAAATGCTTGGCACCAGTAGGACACTAATGAAGTATAGCAGCCACTTTTTGGATGGCACTAACTGGCAGCACTCTTTCCTATTAAAATAGCTTTGCAAAAAAGGGCAGCAGGGTACAATGCAGAGGTGGTGGGACTTGCTTGGCACAAGTGGGACACTAATGAAGTACAGCAGCCACTTTTTGAATGGCACTATCTGGCAGCACTCTTTCCTATTAAAATAGTTTTGCTAAAAAGGGCAGCAGGGTACAATGCAGAGGTGGTGGTACTTGCTTGGCACAAGTGGGACACAAATGGAGTACAGCAGCCAATTTTTGGATGGCGCTAATTGGTAGCACTCTTTGCTATTAAAATAGCTTTGCAAAAAAGGGCAGCAGGGTGCAATGCAGAGGGGGTGGGAATTTCTTGGCACAAGTGGGACACTAATAGGATACAGCAGCCACTTTTTGGATGGCACTAACTGGAAGCACTCTTTCCTATTAAAATAGCTTTGTAAAAAAGGGCAGGAGGGTAAAATGCAGAGGTGGTGGGACTTGCTTGGCACAAGTGGGACACAAATGGAGTACAGCAGCCACTTTTTGGATGGCACTAACTGGCAGCACTCTTTTCTATTAAAATAGCTTTGCAAAAAAGGGCAGGAGGGTACAATGCAGAGGTGGTGGGACTTGCTTGGCACAAGTGGGACACTAATGGAGTTCAGCAGCCACTTTTTGGATGGCACTAACTGGCAGCACTCTTTCATATTAAAAAAGCTTTGCAAAAAAGGGCAGCAGGGTACAATGCAGAGATGCTAGAAATTGCTTTGCACTAGTAGGACACTAATGGAGTATTGCAGCCACTTTTTGGATGGCACTAACTGGCAGCCCTCTTTGTTATTAAAATAGCTTTGCAAAAAAGGTCAGCAGGGTACAATGCAGAGCTAGTGGGACTTGCTTTGTACAAGAGGGACACAAATGTAGTACAGAAGCCACTTTTTGGATGGCACTAAGTGGCAGCACTCTTTGCTATTAAAATAGCTTTGCAAAAAAGAGCAGGAGGGTACAATGCAGAGGTGGTGGGACTTACTTGACACAAGTGGGACACTAATGGAGTACAGCAGCCACTTATTTTGCACTAACTGGCAGCACTCTTTGCTAATAAAATAGCATTGCAAAAAAAGGGCAGCAGGGTACAATGCAGAGGTGGTGGGACTTGCTTGGCACCAGTAGGATAGTAATGGAGTATAGCAGCCACTTTTTGGATGGCACTAACTGGCAGCACTTTTTCCTATTAAAATAGCATTGCAAAAAAAGGGCAGGAGGGTACAATACAGAGGTGGTGGGACTTGCTTGGCACAGGTGGGACACTAATGGAGTACAGCAGCCACTTTTTGAATGGCACTAACTGGCAGCACTCTTTGCTATTAAAATAGCTTTGCAAAAAAGGGCAGCAGAGTACAATGCAGAGGTGCTGGAAAATGCTTGGCACCAGTAGGACACTAATGGAGTATAGCGACCACTTTTTGGATGGCACTAACTGGCAGCACTCTTTGCTATTAAAATAGCTTTGCAAAAAAGGGCAGCAGGGTACAATGCAGAGGTGGTGGGACTTGCTTGGCACAAGTGGGACACTAATAGGATACAGCAGCCACTTTTTGGATAGCACTAACTGGCAGCACTCTTTGCTATTAAAATAGCTTTGCAAAAAAGGGCAGGAAAGTACAATGCAGAGGTGCTGGAAAATGCTTGGCACCACAAGGACACTAATGGAGTACAGCAGCCACTTTTTGGATGGCACTAAGTGGCAGCACTCTTTGCTATTAAAATAGCTTTGCAAAAAAGGGCAGCAGGGTAGAATGCAGAGGTGGTGGGACTTGCTTGGCACCAGTAGGACAGTAATGGAGTATAGCAGCCACTTTTTGGATGGCACTAACTGGCAGCACTTTTTCCTATTAAAATAGCTTTGCAAAAAAAGGGCAGAAGGGTACAATACAAAGGTGGTGGGACTTGCTTGGCACAAGTGGGACACTAATGGAGTACAGCAGCCACTTTTTGGATGGCACTAACTGGCAGCACTCTTTGCTATTAAAATAGCTTTGCAAAAAAGGGCAGCAGAGTACAATGCAGAGGTGCTGGAAAATGCTTGGCACCAGTAGGACACTAATGGAGTATAGCAGCCACTTTTTGGATGGCACTAACTGGCAGCACTCTTTGCTAATAAAATAGCTTTGCAAAAAAGGGCAGGAGGGTACAATGCAGAGGTGCTGGAAAATGCTTGACACCAGTAGGACACTAATGAAGTATAGCAGACACTTTTTGGATGGCACTAACTGGCAGCACTCTTTCCTATTAAAATAGTTTTACAAAAAAGGGCAGCAGGATACAATGCTGAGGTGGTGGGACTTTCTTGGCACAAGTGGGACACTAATGGAATACAGCAGCCTCTTTTTGGATGGCACTAACTGGCAGCACTCTTAGATATTAAAATAGCTTTGCAAAAAAGGGCAGCAGGGTACAATGCAGAGGTGGTGGGACTTGCTTGGCACAAGTGGGACACTAATAGGATACAGCAGCCACTTTTTGGATAGCACTAACTGGCAGCACTCTTTGCTATTAAAATAGCTTTGCAAAAAAGGGCAGCAGGGTACAAAGCAGAGGTGCTGGAAAATGCTTGGCACCAGTGGGACACTAATGGAGTATGGCAGCCACTTTTTGAATGGCACTAACTGGCAGTACTCTTTGCTATTAAAATAGCTTTGCAAAAAAGTGCAGGAGGGTACAATGCAGAGGTGCTGGAAAATGCTTGGCACCAGTAGGACACTAATGAAGTATAGCAGCCACTTTTTGGATGGCATTAACTGGCAGCACTCTTTCCTATTAAAATAGCTTTGCAAAAAAGGGCAGCAGGGTACAATGCAGAGGTGGTGCGACTTGCTTGGCACAAGTGGGACACTAATGAAGTACAGCAGCCACTTTTTGGATGGCACTAACTGGCAGCACTCTTTCCTATTAAAATAGCTTTGCAAAAAAGGGCAGCAGGGTACAATGCAGAGGTGGTGGGACTTGCTTGGCACAAGAGGGACACAAATGTAATACAGCAGCCACTTTTTGGATGGCACTAACTGGCAGCACACTTTGCTATTAAAATAGCTTTGCAAAAAAGGGCAGCAGGGTACAATGCAGAGGTGGTGGGACTTGCTTGGCACAAGTGGGACACAAATGGAGAACAGCAGCCACTTTTTTGATGGCACTAACTGGCAGCACTCTGTGCTATTAAAATAGCTTTGCAAAAAAGGGCAGCTGGGTACAATGCAGAGGTGCTGGAAAATGCTGGGCAGCAGTAGGACACTAATGGAGTATAAGAGCCACTTTTTGGATTGCACTAACTGGCAGCACTCTTGGCTATTAAAATAGCTTTGCAAAAAAGGGCAGGAGGGTACAATACAGAGGTGGTGGGACTTGCTTGGCACAAATGGGACACTAAAGGAGTACAGCAGCCACATTTGACTGGCACTAACTGGCTGCACTCTTTGCTAATAAAATAGCTTTGCAAAAAAGGGCAGGAGGGTACAATGCAGAGGTGCTGGAAAATGCTTGGCACCAGTAGGACACTAATGAAGTATAGCAGACACTTTTTGGATGGCACTAACTGGCAGCACTCTTTCCTATTAAAATAGTTTTACAAAAAAGGGCAGCAGGATACAATGCTGAGGTGGTGGGACTTTCTTGGCACAAGTGGGACACTAATGGAATACAGCAGCCTCTTTTTGGATGGCACTAACTGGCAGCACTCTTAGCTATTAAAATAGCTTTGCAAAAAAGGGCAGCAGGGTACAATGCAGAGGTGGTGGGACTTGCTTGGCACAAGTGGGACACTAATAGGATACAGCAGCCACTTTTTGGATAGCACTAACTGGCAGCACTCTTTGCTATTAAAATAGCTTTGCAAAAAAGGGCAGCAGGGTACAAAGCAGAGGTGCTGGAAAATGCTTGGCACCAGTGGGACACTAATGGAGTATGGCAGCCACTTTTTGAATGGCACTAACTGGCAGTACTCTTTGCTATTAAAATAGCTTTGCAAAAAAGTGCAGGAGGGTACAATGCAGAGGTGCTGGAAAATGCTTGGCACCAGTAGGACACTAATGAAGTATAGCAGCCACTTTTTGGATGGCATTAACTGGCAGCACTCTTTCCTATTAAAATAGCTTTGCAAAAAAGGGCAGCAGGGTACAATGCAGAGGTGGTGGGACTTGCTTGGCACAAGTGGGACACTAATGAAGTACAGCAGCCACTTTTTGGATGGCACTAACTGGCAGCACTCTTTCCTATTAAAATAGCTTTGCAAAAAAGGGCAGCAGGGTACAATGCAGAGGTGGTGGGACTTGCTTGGCACAAGAGGGACACAAATGTAATACAGCAGCCACTTTTTGGATGGCACTAACTGGCAGCACACTTTGCTATTAAAATAGCTTTGCAAAAAAGGGCAGCAGGGTACAATGCAGAGGTGCTGGAAAATGCTGGGCAGCAGTAGGACACTAATGGAGTATAAGAGCCACTTTTTGGATTGCACTAACTGGCAGCACTCTTGGCTATTAAAATAGCTTTGCAAAAAAGGGCAGGAGGGTACAATACAGAGGTGGTGGGACTTGCTTGGCACAAGTGGGACACTAATGGAGTACAGCAGCCACATTTGGATGGCACTAACTGGCTGCACTCTTTGCTACTAAAATAGCTTTGCAAAAAAGGGCAGCAGGATACAATGCTGAGGTGGTGGGACTTTCTTGGCACAAGTGGGACACTAATGGAATACAGCAGCCACTTTTTGGATGGCACTAACTGGCAGCACTCTTTGCTATTAAAATAGCTTTACAAAAAAGGGCAGCAGGGTACAATGCAGAGGTGGTGGGACTTGCTTGGCACAAGTGGGACACTAATAGGATACAGCAGCCACTTTTTGGATAGCACTAACTTGCAGCACTCTTTGCTATTAAAATAGCTTTGCAAAAAAGGGCAGGAGAGTACAATGCAGAGGTGCTGGAAAATGCTTGGCACCAGTAGGACACTAATGAAGTATAGCAGCCACTTTTTGGATGGCACTAACTGGCAGCACTCTTTCCTATTAAAATAGCTTTGCACAAAAGGGCAGCAGGGTACAATGCAGAGGTGGTGGGACTTGCTTGGCACAAGTGGGACACTAATGAAGTACAGCAGCCACTTTTTGAATGGCACTATCTGGCAGCACTCTTTCCTATTAAAATAGTTTTGCTAAAAAGGGCAGCAGGGTACAATGCAGAGGTGGTGGTACTTGCTTGGCACAAGTGGGACACAAATGGAGTACAGCAGCCACTTTTTGGATGGCGCTAATTGGTAGCACTCTTTGCTATTAAAATAGCTTTGCAAAAAAGGGCAGCAGGGTGCAATGCAGAGGGGGTGGGAATTTCTTGGCACAAGTGGGACACTAATAGGATACAGCAGCCACTTTTTGGATGGCACTAACTGGAAGCACTCTTTCCTATTAAAATAGCTTTGTAAAAAAGGGCAGGAGGGTAAAATGCAGAGGTGGTGGGACTTGCTTGGCACAAGTGGGACACAAATGGAGTACAGCAGCCACTTTTTGGATGGCACTAACTGGCAGCACTCTTTTCTATTAAAATAGCTTTGCAAAAAAGGGCAGGAGGGTACAATGCAGAGGTGGTTGGACTTGCTTGGCACAAGTGGGACACTAATGGAGTTCAGCAGCCACTTTTTGGATGGCACTAACTGGCAGCACTCTTTCATATTAAAAAAGCTTTGCAAAAAAGGGCAGCAGGGTACAATGCAGAGATGCTAGAAATTGCTTTGCACTAGTAGGACACTAATGGAGTATTGCAGCCACTTTTTGGATGGCACTAACTGGCAGCCCTCTTTGTTATTAAAATAGCTTTGCAAAAAAGGTCAGCAGGGTACAATGCAGAGCTAGTGGGACTTGCTTTGTACAAGAGGGACACAAATGTAGTACAGAAGCCACTTTTTGGATGGCACTAAGTGGCAGCACTCTTTGCTATTAAAATAGCTTTGCAAAAAAGAGCAGGAGGGTACAATGCAGAGGTGGTGGGACTTACTTGGCACAAGTGGGACACTAATGGAGTACAGCAGCCACTTATTTTGCACTAACTGGCAGCACTCTTTGCTAATAAAATAGCATTGCAAAAAAAGGGCAGCAGGGTACAATGCAGAGGTGGTGGGACTTGCTTGGCACCAGTAGGATAGTAATGGAGTATAGCAGCCACTTTTTGGATGGCACTAACTGGCAGCACTTTTTCCTATTAAAATAGCATTGCAAAAAAAGGGCAGGAGGGTACAATACAGAGGTGGTGGGACTTGCTTGGCACAGGTGGGACACTAATGGAGTACAGCAGCCACTTTTTGGATGGCACTAACTGGCAGCACTCTTTGCTATTAAAATAGCTTTGCAAAAAAGGGCAGCAGAGTACAATGCAGAGGTGCTGGAAAATGCTTGGCACCAGTAGGACACTAATGGAGTATAGCGACCACTTTTTGGATGGGACTAACTGGCAGCACTCTTTCCTATTAAAATAGCTTTGCAAAAAAAGGGCAGCAGAATACAATGCTGAGGTGGTGGGACTTTCTTGGCACAAGTGGGACACTAATGGAATACAGCAGCCACTTTTTGGATGGCACTAACTGGCAGCACTCTTTGCTATTAAAATAGCTTTGCTAAAAAGGGCAGCAGGGTACAATGCAGAGGTGCTGGAAAATGCTTGGCACCAGTAGGACACTAATGGAGTATAGCAGCCACTTTTTGGATGGCACTAACTGGCAGCACTCTTTGCTATTAAAATAGTTTTGCAAAAAAGGGCAGCAGGGTGCAATGCAGAGGGGGTGGGAATTTCTTGGCACAAGTGGGACACTAATAGGATACAGCAGCCACTTTTTGGATGGCACTAACTGGAAGCACTCTTTCCTATTAAAATAGCTTTGTAAAAAAGGGCAGGAGGGTAAAATGCAGAGGTGGTGGGACTTGCTTGGCACAAGTGGGACACAAATGGAGTACAGCAGCCACTTTTTGGATGGCACTAACTGGCAGCACTCTTTTCTATTAAAATAGCTTTGCAAAAAAGGGCAGGAGGGTACAATGCAGAGGTGGTGGGACTTGCTTGGCACAAGTGGGACACTAATGGAGTACAGCAGCCACTTTTTGGATGGCACTAACTGGCAGCACTCTTTCATATTAAAAAAGCTTTGCAAAAAAGGGCAGCAGGGTACAATGCAGAGATGCTAGAAATTGCTTTGCACCAGTAGGACACTAATGGAGTATTGCAGCCACTTTTTGGATGGCACTAACTGGCAGCCCTCTTTGTTATTAAAATAGCTTTGCAAAAAAGGTCAGCAGGGTACAATGCAGAGCTAGTGGGACTTGCTTTGTACAAGAGGGACACAAATGTAGTACAGAAGCCACTTTTTGGATGGCACTAAGTGGCAGCACTCTTTGCTATTAAAATAGCTTTGCAAAAAAGAGCAGGAGGGTACAATGCAGAGGTGGTGGGACTTACTTGGCACAAGTGGGACACTAATGGAGTACAGCAGCCACTTATTTTGCACTAACTGGCAGCACTCTTTGCTAATAAAATAGCATTGCAAAAAAAGGGCAGCAGGGTACAATGCAGAGGTGGTGGGACTTGCTTGGCACCAGTAGGATAGTAATGGAGTATAGCAGCCACTTTTTGGATGGCACTAACTGGCAGCACTTTTTCCTAGTAAAATAGCATTGCAAAAAAAGGGCAGGAGGGTACAATACAGAGGTGGTGGGACTTGCTTGGCACAGGTGGGACACTAATGGAGTACAGCAGCCACTTTTTGGATGGCACTAACTGGCAGCACTCTTTGCTATTAAAATCGCTTTGGAAAAAAGGGCAGCAGAGTACAATGCAGAGGTGCTGGAAAATGCTTGGCACCAGTAGGACACTAATGGAGTATAGCGACCACTTTTTGGATGGGACTAACTGGCAGCACTCTTTCCTATTAAAATAGCTTTGCAAAAAAAGGGCAGCAGGATACAATGCTGAGGTGGTGGGACTTTCTTGGCACAAGTGGGACACTAATGGAATACAGCAGCCACTTTTTGGATGGCACTAACTGGCAGCACTCTTTGCTATTAAAATAGCTTTGCAAAAAAGGGCAGCAGGGTACAATGCAGAGGTGGTGGGATTTGCTTGGCACAAGTGGGACACTAATAGGATACAGCAGCCACTTTTTGGATAGCACTAACTGGCAGCACTCTTTGCTATTAAAATAGCTTTGCTAAAAAGGGCAGCAGGGTACAATGCAGAGGTGCTGGAAAATGCTTGGCACCAGTAGGACACTAATGGAGTATAGCAGCCACTTTTTGGATGGCACTAACTGGCAGCACTCTTTGCTATTAAAATAGCTTTGCAAAAAAGGGCAGGAGGGTACAATGCAGAGGTGTTGGAAAATGCTTGGCACCAGTAGGACACTAATGAAGTATAGCAGCCACTTTTTGGATGGCATTAACTGGCAGCACTCTTTCCTATTAAAATTGCTTTGCAAATAAGGGCAGCAGGGTACAATGCAGAGTTGGTGGGACTTGCTTGGCACAAGTTGGACACTAATGAAGTACAGCAGCCACTTTTTGGATGGCACTAACTGGCAGCACTCTTTCCTATTAAAATAGCTTTGCAAAAAAGGGCAGCAGGGTACAATGCAGAGGTGGTGGTACTTGCTTGGCACACGTGGGACACAAATGGAGTACAGCAGCCACTTTTTGGATGGCGCTAATTGGAAGCACTCTTTGCTATTAAAATAGCTTTGCAAAAAAGGGCAGCAGGGTACAATGCAGAGGTGGTGGGAATTTCTTGGCACAAGTGGGACACTAATAGGATACAGCAGCCATTTTTTGGATGGCACTAACTGGAAGTACTCTTTCCTATTAAAATAGCTTTGTAAAAAAAGGGCAGGAGGGGAAAATGCAGAGGTGGTGGGACTTGCTTGGCAAAAGTGGGACACAAATGGAGTACAGCAGCCACTTTTTGGATGGCACTAACTTGCAGCACTCTTTGATATTAAAATAGCTTTGCAAAAAAAGGGCAGCAGGGTACAATGCAGAGGTGGTGGGACTTGCTTGGCACAAGTGGGACACTAATGGAGTACAGCAGCCACATTTTGGATGGCACTACCTGGCAGCACTCTTTCCTATTAAAATAGCTTTGCAAAAAAGGGCAGCAGGGTACAATGCAGAGGTGCTAGAAAATGCTTGGCACCAGTAGGACACTAATGGAGTATAGTAGCCACTTTTTGGATTGCACTAACTGGCAGCACTTTTTCTTATTACAATAGCTTTGCAAAAAAGGGCAGCAGGGTACAATGCAGAGGTGGTGAGACTTGCTTAACACCAGTGGGACACTAATGGAGTACAGCAGCCACTTTTTGGATGGCACTAACTGGCAGCCCTCTTTGTTATTAAAATAGCTTTGAAAAAAGGTCAGCAGGGTACAATGCAGAGGTGCTGGAAAATGCTTGGCACCAGTAGGACGCTAATGAAGTATAGCAGCCAGTTTTGGATGGCACTAAGTGGCAGCACTCTTTGCTATTAAAATAGCTTTGCAAAAAAGGGCAGCAGGGTACAAAGCAGAGGTGCTGGAAAATGCTTGGCACCAGTGGGACACTAATGGAGTATGGCAGCCACTTTTTGAATGGCACTAACTGGCAGTACTCTTTGCTATTAAAATAGCTTTGCAAAAAAGTGCAGGAGGGTACAATGCAGAGGTGCTGGAAAATGCTTGGCACCAGTAGGACACTAATGAAGTATAGCAGCCACTTTTTGGATGGCATTAACTGGCAGCACTCTTTCCTATTAAAATAGCTTTGCAAAAAAGGGCAGCAGGGTACAATGCAGAGGTGGTGGAACTTGCTTGGCACAAGTGGGACACTAATGAAGTACAGCAGCCACTTTTTGGATTGCACTAACTGGCAGCACTCTTTCCTATTAAAATAGCTTTGCAAAAAAGGGCAGCAGGGTACAATGCAGAGGTGGTGGGACTTGCTTGGCACAAGAGGGACACAAATGTAATACAGCAGCCACTTTTTGGATGGCACTAACTGGCAGCACACTTTGCTATTAAAATAGCTTTGCAAAAAAGGGCAGCAGGGTACAATGCAGAGGTTTTGGGACTTGCTTGGCACCAGTAGGACACTAATGGAGTATAGCAGCCACTTTTTGAATGGCACTAACTGGCAGCACTCTTTCCTATTAAAATAGCTTTGCAAAAAAGGGCAGCAGGGTACAATGCAGAGGTGGTGGGACTTGCTTGGCACAAGTGGGACACAAATGGAGAACAGCAGCCACTTTTTTGATGGCACTAACTGGCAGCACTCTGTGCTATTAAAATAGCTTTGCAAAAAAGGGCAGCTGGGTACAATGCAGAGGTGCTGGAAAATGCTGGGCAGCAGTAGGACACTAATGGAGTATAAGAGCCACTTTTTGGATTGCACTAACTGGCAGCACTCTTGGCTATTAAAATAGCTTTGCAAAAAAGGGCAGGAGGGTACAATACAGAGGTGGTGGGACTTGCTTGGCACAAATGGGACACTAAAGGAGTACAGCAGCCACATTTGACTGGCACTAACTGGCTGCACTCTTTGCTAATAAAATAGCTTTGCAAAAAAGGGCAGGAGGGTACAATGCAGAGGTGCTGGAAAATGCTTGGCACCAGTAGGACACTAATGAAGTATAGCAGACACTTTTTGGATGGCACTAACTGGCAGCACTCTTTCCTATTAAAATAGTTTTACAAAAAAGGGCAGCAGGATACAATGCTGAGGTGGTGGGACTTTCTTGGCACAAGTGGGACACTAATGGAATACAGCAGCCTCTTTTTGGATGGCACTAACTGGCAGCACTCTTAGCTATTAAAATAGCTTTGCAAAAAAGGGCAGCAGGGTACAATGCAGAGGTGGTGGGACTTGCTTGGCACAAGTGGGACACTAATAGGATACAGCAGCCACTTTTTGGATAGCACTAACTGGCAGCACTCTTTGCTATTAAAATAGCTTTGCAAAAAAGGGCAGCAGGGTACAAAGCAGAGGTGCTGGAAAATGCTTGGCACCAGTAGGACACTAATGAAGTATAGCAGCCACTTTTTGGATGGCATTAACTGGCAGCACTCTTTCCTATTAAAATTGCTTTGCAAATAAGGGCAGCAGGGTACAATGCAGAGTTGGTGGGACTTGCTTGGCACAAGTTGGACACTAATGAAGTACAGCAGCCACTTTTTGGATGGCACTAACTGGCAGCACTCTTTCCTATTAAAATAGCTTTGCAAAAAAGGGCAGCAGGGTACAATGCAGAGGTGGTGGTACTTGCTTGGCACACGTGGGACACAAATGGAGTACAGCAGCCACTTTTTGGATGGCGCTAATTGGAAGCACTCTTTGCTATTAAAATAGCTTTGCAAAAAAGGGCAGCAGGGTACAATGCAGAGGTGGTGGGAATTTCTTGGCACAAGTGGGACACTAATAGGATACAGCAGCCATTTTTTGGATGGCACTAACTGGAAGTACTCTTTCCTATTAAAATAGCTTTGTAAAAAAAGGGCAGGAGGGGAAAATGCAGAGGTGGTGGGACTTGCTTGGCAAAAGTGGGACACAAATGGAGTACAGCAGCCACTTTTTGGATGGCACTAACTTGCAGCACTCTTTGATATTAAAATAGCTTTGCAAAAAAAGGGCAGCAGGGTACAATGCAGAGGTGGTGGGACTTGCTTGGCACAAGTGGGACACTAATGGAGTACAGCAGCCACATTTTGGATGGCACTACCTGGCAGCACTCTTTCCTATTAAAATAGCTTTGCAAAAAAGGGCAGCAGGGTACAATGCAGAGGTGCTAGAAAATGCTTGGCACCAGTAGGACACTAATGGAGTATAGTAGCCACTTTTTGGATTGCACTAACTGGCAGCACTTTTTCTTATTACAATAGCTTTGCAAAAAAGGGCAGCAGGGTACAATGCAGAGGTGGTGAGACTTGCTTAACACCAGTGGGACACTAATGGAGTACAGCAGCCACTTTTTGGATGGCACTAACTGGCAGCCCTCTTTGTTATTAAAATAGCTTTGAAAAAAGGTCAGCAGGGTACAATGCAGAGGTGCTGGAAAATGCTTGGCACCAGTAGGACGCTAATGAAGTATAGCAGCCAGTTTTGGATGGCACTAAGTGGCAGCACTCTTTGCTATTAAAATAGCTTTGCAAAAAAGGGCAGCAGGGTACAATGCAGAGGTGTTGGAAAATGCTTGGCACCAGTAGGACACTAATGAAGTATAGCAGCCACTTTTTGGATGGCATTAACTGGCAGCACTCTTTCCTATTAAAATTGCTTTGCAAATAAGGGCAGCAGGGTACAATGCAGAGTTGGTGGGACTTGCTTGGCACAAGTTGGACACTAATGAAGTACAGCAGCCACTTTTTGGATGGCACTAACTGGCAGCACTCTTTCCTATTAAAATAGCTTTGCAAAAAAGGGCAGCAGGGTACAATGCAGAGGTGGTGGTACTTGCTTGGCACACGTGGGACACAAATGGAGTACAGCAGCCACTTTTTGGATGGCGCTAATTGGAAGCACTCTTTGCTATTAAAATAGCTTTGCAAAAAAGGGCAGCAGGGTACAATGCAGAGGTGGTGGGAATTTCTTGGCACAAGTGGGACACTAATAGGATACAGCAGCCATTTTTTGGATGGCACTAACTGGAAGTACTCTTTCCTATTAAAATAGCTTTGTAAAAAAAGGGCAGGAGGGGAAAATGCAGAGGTGGTGGGACTTGCTTGGCAAAAGTGGGACACAAATGGAGTACAGCAGCCACTTTTTGGATGGCACTAACTTGCAGCACTCTTTGATATTAAAATAGCTTTGCAAAAAAAGGGCAGCAGGGTACAATGCAGAGGTGGTGGGACTTGCTTGGCACAAGTGGGACACTAATGGAGTACAGCAGCCACATTTTGGATGGCACTACCTGGCAGCACTCTTTCCTATTAAAATAGCTTTGCAAAAAAGGGCAGCAGGGTACAATGCAGAGGTGCTAGAAAATGCTTGGCACCAGTAGGACACTAATGGAGTATAGTAGCCACTTTTTGGATTGCACTAACTGGCAGCACTTTTTCTTATTACAATAGCTTTGCAAAAAAGGGCAGCAGGGTACAATGCAGAGGTGGTGAGACTTGCTTAACACCAGTGGGACACTAATGGAGTACAGCAGCCACTTTTTGGATGGCACTAACTGGCAGCCCTCTTTGTTATTAAAATAGCTTTGAAAAAAGGTCAGCAGGGTACAATGCAGAGGTGCTGGAAAATGCTTGGCACCAGTAGGACGCTAATGAAGTATAGCAGCCAGTTTTGGATGGCACTAAGTGGCAGCACTCTTTGCTATTAAAATAGCTTTGCAAAAAAGGGCAGCAGGGTACAATGCAGAGGTGGTGGGACATGCTTGGCACAATTGGGACACTAATGAAGTACAGCAGCCACTTTTTGGATGGCACTATCTGGCAGCACTCTTTCCTATTAAAATAGTTTTGCTAAAAAGGGAAGCAGGGTACAATGCAGAGGTGGTGGTACTTGCTTGGCACAAGTGGGACACAAATGGAGTACAGCAGCCACTTTTTGGATGGCGCTAATTGGAAGCACTCTTTGCTATTAAAATAGCTTTGCAAAAAAGGGCAGCAGGGTGCAATGCAGAGGGGGTGGGACTTTCTTGGCACAAGTGGGACACTAATAGGATACAGCAGCCACTTTTTGGATGGCACTAACTGGAAGCACTGTTTCCTATTAAAATAGCTTTGTAAAAAAGGGCAGGAGGGTAAAATGCAGAGGTGGTGGGACTTGCTTGGCACAAGTGGGACACTAATGGAGTACAGCAGCCACTTTTTGGATGGCACTAACTGGCAGCACTCTTTGCTATTAAAATAGCTTTGCAAAAAAGGGCAGCAGGGTACAATGCAGAGGTGCTGGAAAATGCTTGGCACCAGTAGGGCACTAGTTGACAGCACTCTTTCCTATTAAAATAGCTTTGCAAAAAAGGGCAGCAGGGTAAAATGCAGAGGTGGTGTGACTTGCTTGGCACAAGTGGGACACTAATAGGATACAGCAGCTACTTTTTGGATGGCACTAACTGGCAGCACTCTTTCCTATTAAAATAGCTTTGTAAAAAAGGGCAGGAGTGTACAATGCAGAGGTGGTGGGACTTGCTTGGCACAAGTGGGACACAAATATAGTACAGCAGCCACCTTTTGGATGGCACTAACTGGCAGCACTCTTTGCTATTAAAATAGCTTTGCAAAAAAGGGCAGCAGGGTACAATGCAGATGTGCTGGAAAATGCTGGGCACCAGTAGGGCACTAATGGAGTATAGCAGCCACTTTTTGGATGGCACTAACTGGCAGCCCTTTTTGCTATTAAAATTGCTTTGCAAAAAAGAGCTGGAGTGTACAATGCAGAGGTGCTGAAAAATGCTTGGCACCAGTAGGACACTAAAGGCTAAACGGAGCCCACAGCGGAGGCATGGGCAAAGTGACTCATGACTGACTTTGAAGTGCAACGAGGGGTTAACACTGGTTGCAGGGAAAGAAAGCGCGGTCTGTGGGGGGTCAGAAGTTTCAGGGGCTGGGTTAAGTGCTAGGGGTGGTCAGTTGGGAATATAGGATCAGTAGAAGGGGTGGGTACTATCAGAACAGCATGTGAAGCCAACAAAAAAGGTCCTGAGCTCTTTTCACCTCATCTCCTGCAGTGACTGTGATCATGATGATTTAAAACTTCTGAAGCAGCTGCAGGGTGCTGCCAGCAGCGTGGACGGAGCTGCATCAGAGCACAGGTGCTGGAGATATTGGGAGGTTCGGCTGTGGGGGGTGTTGTAGAAGATCCACTTCCCCAGTGGGCACGCAGGGCGAGGGTGCCTGACAGTCTGCCACCAGGAGCAGCTCCTGCGGTCTCTGTGGTGCCGCAAGAGCCCCCTCCCCGGGGACCCTCCCTGTCCATCTCTCCATCCTGTGCTTTCAGATGGAACAGGGGAGGAATCTTACAAGGCAGCCGGGACCTGCGGAGGTGGGCGGGGCCTCGGTGTATCACGTGACCGAGGCTCTGCCTCAAGCCTCTAGTGATCAGGGCTTCAACAAGTTGGCGGCGGTCCTTCCCAGGAATATACCTGTTGGGGGGACTGCTTGTGGTGGTAGCAACTGGGCATCCGGAGAAACACTCAGAGACAGAGGTCAGCGCGGAAAGTGGCTTCAGGCTTGAGGTCAGAAAAGCAAAGGTCGACATCGAGGAAAAGGTCAGCGCGGAGGTCGTCATCGGGGGAAGAGGTCAGCACGGAGGTCATCATCGGGGACAGAGGTCAGCGTGGAGGTCGTCATCGGGGACAGAGGTCAGCGCGGAGGTCGTCATCGGGGACAGAGGTCAGTGCAGAGGTCGTCATTGGGGACAGAGGTCAGCCGGAGGTCGTCATCGGGGACAGAGGTCAGAGCGGAGGTCGTCATCGGGAACAGAGGTCAGAGCGGAGGTCGTCATCGGGGACAGAGGTCAGAGCGGAGGTAGTCATCGGGGACAGAGGTCAGCGCAGAGGTCGTCATCGGGGACAGAGGTCAGCGCGGAGGTCGTCATCGGGGACAGAGGTCAGCGCGGAGGTTGTGTTCAGTGAGGTGGTCAGCACGGAGGTCATCGTCTGGCTGGCGGTCAGCATGGAGGTTGTTTTTCAGTGAGGTGGTCAGCGCGGAGGTCATCATCTGGCTGGCGGTCAGCATGGAGGTTGTTTTCAGTGAGGTGGTCAGCGCGGAGGTCATCATCTGGCTGGAGGTCAGAGGGGAGGTCGTTTTCAGTGTGGTGGTCAGTGCGGAGGTCATCATCTGGCTGGCGGTCAGCATGGAGGTTGTTTTCAGTGAGGTGGTCAGCGCGGAGGTCATCATCTGGCTGGAGGTCAGAGGGGAGGTTGTTTTCAGTGTGGTGGTCAGTGCGGAGGTCATCATCTGGCTGGAGGTCAGCGTGCAAGTCGTTTTCAGCTCGGTAATGGTTATCGGGAAGGACACTTCCTGTACATGGGGCGGTCAGCTCCCCATTTTTTGCCATCTTTGCTAAGGGCTGGGGCATGGATAGTTCGGCAGTTTACCAAGAGAGAAAGAAGGGCCCTGGCAATTGTCTGAACATCTTGGGAATCTCCATTGATTCTAGGAGGATGCAGAGCAAGGGAGGATTGAGTACAGGTTACGGGACAAGGAAGTGTGTCTTTCCTCACTGAAGTGCGCAAAGCGGGTTATATATTAAAAAAATAAATAAGTAAAATCAAATACAGTGGCAGACCTTTGGTGGTTGCTGGGCATGCTTTACTTTTCTTTTGCATGTGCCCATAGCCGGAATTTTTCGGGTAGTGAGAAGGTGGCTATGGCGGGGGCAAGGCCCCCACGCTTTGTATACAGTTGCCGGAGGAATTCTTCAACGACCTGGCAGTGGGGGCCAGGTTATATTTTCCTGGGTAGTTATAATGGCTGGTAGTTAGGGTTTTGGAGCTTGTGGTCTATTTTGATTGTGAACTTTTACTGTAGCGGCAGGTTGGGTTAGTTGTCAGAGCTTTCAGCAGGGCAAATGGTGGATGGACATAGAGCCACGATCTTGGGTGGAGGCAGTGTTTTACCAGGAATCGGATTTTGTTGGAGTTTTTTCTTGGTAGTGGCCAGTTACATGTGGGGGACTACTTCAGCAATAAAAACATCAGTTTTCATTGCGTCAACAAGTGTTTTTGGCAACTAATTTTTGGTGTTTCTCCTCCGTTAATGGGGCTATGGAGGCACTTTGGGTTACGGCGCCTTTTTTGCTTAAGCACGAAGTTAGTGGCAGTGCAGGCACCAGGTGTTTGGAAATTAGCGTTAATGCTCTTTTTCAATTGTAGTGGGATCGCTTTTGGTGCCTGGCACTAGAGGCAGGGTCCACCAGCTGCAAGTGGCCGGAGGAGCTTTGTGAGGTGGTATTTGGGCACTAGGCTTATTATGCATTACAGTAACCTTTGCTGGGGGTACTAGGTTAGCATATGAAGCGGATTGGTGAGGCAACGGGGGATCGGAGTCAGGAATTCGGCACGGGAGAGGCTGAGGAGGATTTGGTAGGGGCACTGCTGTGTTGGTTACGTAGGGCGTCGGCTGAAGGAAGGTCTGAGTCTGAGGTTAATAATTTATGGCTCAGGACCACTTCTGGTTGTAAGTTTCAATGTCTGGTTGATGTCATTAAACTGTTTAGTGCAATTTTTGAGGGATTTGTGGGATGAGTCCTTTAACTGGACTGGTTAATTGCTTCTAACAGTGGGCACTGCCAAGATCAGTGAGTAATTCCCCCATTTGAGGTGAAGTGGTTTCGGCTGGTTGTTCTTAGTTGCTCTTTGGGGAATTAGGGGAATTGGTGGCTCCATCGTCAAGTGGAGGTGGCATGTTGAGTCAGGATGTTGTGGGGTTAACCTACCCCATGGAATGTTTGGTTGGAATGGTCAAACTGAATACATCTCAAATAAATATAAAAAAAAAAAAAAATGGGGGGGGGGGGTCAGGTTGTGAGCAGTAAAGAGGTTGATAAGGTGGTCGGTAGATTGTTGCAGGGGGTATCTATTTTTGCTGGGGGGGTGATCGCTCAGGCCCATTGGTGGTCTTGGGCCTCAAGCAAGATGGAGCAGTGAAAGACTTCCTGCAAATGTATAGATTAAAAAAAAAAAAAAAGGAAAAATGCCCTCCCCCCCCTGTGTTTTCTACGTTCTCCTAGGCGGTGCGCCACTGGTTGGATAATTGGGTCACTGTCCTAAATTGGGGGGGGGGGCTGCTGGCAGATGAGTGGAGGTATGAGTGCCAGCGGGGTTGGTTGAGTGATCACGTTCTAGTGCTTTGGATCTGGTTTCAGATATGAGTGGTCTAAGGTAGGGTCGTAGGTTTTAGGGTTGGATCGTGCCCCCGATGTGCTGCAACACGGGTGAAAATTATGTGGGGATATCCCCCTATGGGGGATTAAATTGGAGTTATTTGCCAAGGTTTACTGCAGCTATGCTCCGCCTCCCCGAGAGGTGAAGATGGTGCATTCGGATATTGTGCCTACAAAACCTTACTGGTGGTTCGGTCGATAGAGGGGATCGACAGGACTGAAATTAAGGTGGATAGGGCAGTGGGGAGTTTCTTGGCTTGGAATGGACAGGTCGGTGCAGTGGATGCACCTGTGGTTAGCAGGTGTTCAGGGTCTCAGGTAATGCTCGTGGTGGCGGTAGTGAGGTGAGGTTCTTGGAGTTGGTGGTAAAATGGTGGTGGGGGGGTTGTACATCAGGTGGATAGTAACCCCCCTTCTTTTATTTGGAATGGTAATTACCTGGCAGACTTTGGGGCTCTCCAGGGTGGGGTCCCCTGGGAGTCGGTGTTAAGGAAATGGTTTTCCGGTCATGGTGTCCCGAGTAGAGATGAGCGAACCGGTCCCGGTTCGGCTCGAGGTCGGCTCGACGAACGGGGGTCCCGTTCGAGTTCGGTTCGTCGAACGTTCGACGAACCGAACTCGAACGTATAGGCTATAATGGGAGGCAATCACAAACACATAAAAATGCATTATAAATGTACACAAACAGTTAATAAACATTGCCATAACACTTACCGGTCCTCGCGATCCCTTCTGCACTCTGTCTCCTGCCGCTATTCCATCCGATGATCGCTAATCCTCCCGGTGACCTGCACTGCCAGCAGAGAAGCAGGACCTATCGTGACGTCAAAATAGCCATGTGACCAGTCACGTGGCTATTATCTCATTGGCTACAGACTGGTCACATGACTATGACACGTCATGTAGGACCTGCGAGTGCATCTCTCCGGTACACGGTGCACATATGTGTATCGCCGTGTACCGGCGACATGCTCTAGCACACGGTCGACTCCCCGTTCCGTTAGGGACCGGCTGACACAGCCGGTCATTAACGGAGATCACCGTTGCCATAGCAACGCAGTTAGCGGTGACGTCACCGCTAACCGCGGCTCCGAGAGCACCTTTGCTATGGTAACGCGTCTGTCAGCGTTACCGCTAGCAGCCAGCACTGATCACTCACGGAGTGAAGGCTGCACGATTGTAGTGAGCATTGTAGTGAGGATGGAGGTTCCCCAGCCCCAAGTGATGAGCTGGTGAACCTCATCCTTCCTCACTACAATCGTCACTACTACTACACTAGGAAGAAGACAGAAGAGCAGGATCGTGGAGGGCTGACAGGGGGTAATAAAGATGGAGTCTCTAATGTGTCTGTGTATTTATTTCTATTAAAGTATTTTTTCTCTGTGTGGTGTCTTTTTGTTAACCCTTTATTGGAGATTCTTAATGGCCGGGTCAAACGTGCCTGACATTAAGAATCTCTGGCTTAATACTGGCTGGTAAAACAAAGCCAGTATTAACTCATGATTACCCAACAAGCCACCCGGCTCCAGGGCTGTTGGAAGAGTTGGATACAGCGCCAGATGATGGCGCTTCTATGAGAGCGCCATTTTCTGGGACGGCTGCGGACTGAAATCCGCAGCAGAGGCGCCCACAAACCTCGGGCTAACCTGTGCTGCGGATTCCAATCCCCAGCTGCCTAGTTGTACCCGGCTGGACACAAAAATAGGGCGAAGCCCACGTCATTTGTTTTTTAATTATTTCATGAAATAAGTGAAATAATTAAAAAAAACGGGCTTCCCTATATTTTTGGTTCCCAGCCGGGTACAAATAGGCAACTGGGGGTTGGAGGCAGCCCGTGGCTGCCAGCTGTACCTGGCTAGCATACAAAAATATGGCGAAGCCCACGTAATTTTTTTGTAGTTTTTTGGCAAAAAAAATAAAAAATGCTTCCCTGGATTTTCCATTGCCAGTGAAGGTAACACCAAGCAGTGGGGGTTAGCAGCCAGTAGCTGCTTGGATTACCCTTAGTTAGCAATACAAAAAATGCAGCGGGAGCCCATATATATTTTTTTTAATTATTTATTTAAATAACTAAAAATAAAATGGGCTTCCCTGTATTTTGATTGCTGGACATCACAGTGCTGTAAAAATAAATCTTTAAAAAAATGACGTAGCGCTCCGCGGTATTTTTGATTCTCAGCGCAGATAAAGCAGACAGCTATGGGTTGCCACCCCCATCTACCTGCCGTTACCTTGGTTGGCAATCAAAATACAGGGAAGCCCATTAATTTTTTCTATTTAAAAAATAGTTAAAAAAAAAAATTACGTTGGGTCCCCCCATTTTTGATAGCCAGCTAGGGTAAAGCAGACGGCTGTAGCCTGAAAACCACAGCTGGCAGCTTTACCGTGGTTGGGGATCCAATGTGGAGGTCCCCTCAGGCTCTTTTTTATAATTATTTTATAAATATTAATAATTACACAATAAAAGTAGGGTCCCCCCCAAATTGGATCACCAGCCAAGGTAAAGCGGACAGCTGTGGTCTGGTATTCTCAGGGTGGGAAGGTCCATAGTTATTGGGCCTTCACAGCCTAAAAATAGCAGGCCGCAGGCACCCCAGACGTGGCGCATCCACTAGATGCGCCAATCCTGGCGCTTCACCCCAGCTCATCCCGTGCCCTGGTGCAGTGGCAAACGGGGTAATAAATCGGGTTGATACTAGCTGTAAAGTCACCTGAGATCAAGCCCAGCAGTTTGTGATGTCATGGCGTCTATTAGATACCCAACATCATAAACTGTCAGTACTAACAAAAACAAAAAATCGACAAAAGAAATTTATTTGAAAAAACAGTCCCCAAAACATTTCCTCTTTCACCAATTTATTGTAAGAAAAAAAATAAAGGGGTCCCACGACGACTCTGGACCGTCTAGAATATGGGGGGGAGACACTCAGGGAACGTATCCCCCATTTTCTAGGAGTGCGGACCCTTCATGTGAGGAGTGTGGGTGCAATGAATCTGCACTCACTCTCCCCGGGTCCACAGCAGCAGAGTCCATGTCGTAATGGTTGCTACCAAAGCTGCAATGCCCTGCTCATGAGGTAAGGGCATGCCTAATCAGGAGAACTACTGTAGAGGAAGCTCTGCTCACTGGTATATAGATGCTCAGAGGTAATAATAGATAAAATTAGTGAGTAACCTCGGCACTCTATATCTCCCAGACTAAGTCAGTAAGTCACAATGGATAGTAATGCAAAATCACTCTTTATTGGTCCGTATTAAGAAAATTTTTTTTCATCAGCATATATGTTTTTGTCCAAAACAAGTTACAAATGACGTTTCGGCCTGAGCCTTCGTCAGATTGGACTTATCTGCATGTAATCATGAAAAATGACAATAATCAGTATCACATAAGAGTGAGAGAACAATAACATAAACTCGAACAATGTAGAGGTACAATTGGGATGCAGCAAAAAAATTGCAACACAGCAAGAAATGAAACACATGATACAAATGTCATAATACAGTACAAGGACAATATAGTAATGACAAATATGGGGTCAGAGTAGACTTAGACAGCTCTGGTACGAAAGAGATGTCAATCATAAAGTAACATGTGCAGTAGGTGTAGAGCTACAGTATGCATGGCAGAGCTAATGGGTAGACTGACCATAGAAAAAGAACGGCGAAAAAGAACGGCGAAAAAGTGGAGAAAAAGTGGAGAAAAAGTGGAGAAAAAGTGGAGCATAAGAGGAGAAAAAGTGGAGAAAAAGTGGAGCATAAGAGGAGAAAAAGTGGAGAAAAAGTGGAGCATAAGAGGAGAAAAAGTGGAGAAAAAGTGGAGCATAAGAGGAGAAAAAGTGGAGAAAAAGTGGAGCATAAGAGGAGAAAAAGTGGAGAAAAAGTGGAGATTTAGAGGAGAAAAAGTGGAGAAAAAGTGGAGCATAAGAGGAGAAAAAGTGGAGAAAAAGTGGAGCATAAGAGGAGAAAAAGTGGAGAAAAAGTGGAGAAAAAGTGGAGCATAAGAGGAGAAAAAGTGGAGAAAAAGTGGAGCATAAGAGGAGAAAAAGTGGAGAAAAAGTGGAGAAAAAGTGGAGCATAAGAGGAGAAAAAGTGGAGAAAAAAGTGGAGAAAAAAGTGGAGAAAAAGTGGAGCATAAGAGGAGAAAAAGTGGAGAAAAAGTGGAGAAAAAGTGGAGAAAAAGTGGAGAAAAAGTGGAGATTAAGAGGAGAAAAAGTGGAGAAAAAGTGGAGCATAAGAGGAGAAAAAGTGGAGCATAAGAGGAGAAAAAGTGGAGAAAAAGTGGAGAAAAAGTGGAGCATAAGAGGAGAATAAGTGGAGAAAAAGTGGAGCATAAGAGGAGAAAAAGTGGAGAAAAAGTGGAGCATAAGAGGAGAAAAAGTGGAGAAAAAAGTGGAGAAAAAGTGGAGAAAAAGTGGAGCATAAGAGGAGAAAAAGTGGAGAAAAAGTGGAGAAAAAAGTGGAGAAAAAGTGGAGCATAAGAGGAGAAAAAGTGGAGCATAAGTGGAGAAAAAGTGGAGCATAAGAGGAGAAAAAGTGGAGAAAAAGTGGAGAAAAAATGGAGAAAAAGTGGAGCATAAGAGGAGAATAAGTGGAGAAAAAGTGGAGCATAAAAGGAGAAAAAGTGGAGAAAAAGTGGAGAAAAAGTGGAGCATAAGAGGAGAAAAAGTGGAGAAAAAAGTGGAGAAAAAGTGGAGAAAAAGTGGAGCATAAGAGGAGAAAAAGTGGAGAAAAAAGTGGAGAAAAAGTGGAGAAAAAGTGGAGCATAAGAGGAGAAAAAGTGGAGATTAAGAGGAGAAAAAGTGGAGCATAAGAGGAGAAAAAGTGGAGAAAAAGTGGAGCAAAAGAGGAGAAAAAGTGGAGAAAAAGTGGAGCATAAGAGGAGAAAAAGTGGAGAAAAAGTGGAGAAAAAGTGGAGATTAAGAGGAGAAAAAGTGGAGAAAAAGTGGAGCATAAGAGGAGAAAAAGTGGAGAAAAAGTGGAGCATAAGAGGAGAAAAAGTGGAGAAAAAGTGGAGAAAAAGTGGAGCATAAGAGGAGAAAAAGTGGAGAAAAAGTGGAGCATAAGAGGAGAAAAAGTGGAGAAAAAGTGGAGAAAAAGTGGAGCATAAGAGGAGAAAAAGTGGAGAAAAAGTGGAGAAAAAATGGAGAAAAAGTGGAGCATAAGAGGAGAATAAGTGGAGAAAAAGTGGAGCATAAAAGGAGAAAAAGTGGAGAAAAAGTGGAGAAAAAGTGGAGCATAAGAGGAGAAAAAGTGGAGAAAAAGTGGAGCATAAGAGGAGAAAAAGTGGAGAAAAAGTGGAGAAAAAGTGGAGAAAAAGTGGAGAAAAAGTGGAGCATAAGAGGAGAAAAAGTGGAGAAAAAAGTGGAGAAAAAGTGGAGAAAAAGTGGAGCATAAGAGGAGAAAAAGTGGAGATTAAGAGGAGAAAAAGTGGAGAAAAAGTGGAGCATAAGAGGAGAAAAAGTGGAGAAAAAGTGGAGCATAAGAGGAGAAAAAGTGGAGAAAAAGTGGAGAAAAAGTGGAGCATAAGAGGAGAAAAAGTGGAGAAAAAGTGGAGCATAAGTGGAGAAAAAGTGGAGCATAAGAGGAGAAAAAGTGGAGAAAAAGTGGAGAAAAAATGGAGAAAAAGTGGAGCATAAGAGGAGAATAAGTGGAGAAAAAGTGGAGCATAAAAGGAGAAAAAGTGGAGAAAAAGTGGAGAAAAAGTGGAGCATAAGAGGAGAAAAAGTGGAGAAAAAAGTGGAGAAAAAGTGGAGAAAAAGTGGAGCATAAGAGGAGAAAAAGTGGAGAAAAAAGTGGAGAAAAAGTGGAGAAAAAGTGGAGCATAAGAGGAGAAAAAGTGGAGATTAAGAGGAGAAAAAGTGGAGCATAAGAGGAGAAAAAGTGGAGAAAAAGTGGAGCAAAAGAGGAGAAAAAGTGGAGAAAAAGTGGAGCATAAGAGGAGAAAAAGTGGAGAAAAAGTGGAGAAAAAGTGGAGATTAAGAGGAGAAAAAGTGGAGAAAAAGTGGAGCATAAGAGGAGAAAAAGTGGAGAAAAAGTGGAGCATAAGAGGAGAAAAAGTGGAGAAAAAGTGGAGAAAAAGTGGAGCATAAGAGGAGAAAAAGTGGAGAAAAAGTGGAGCATAAGAGGAGAAAAAGTGGAGAAAAAGTGGAGAAAAAGTGGAGCATAAGAGGAGAAAAAGTGGAGAAAAAGTGGAGAAAAAATGGAGAAAAAGTGGAGCATAAGAGGAGAATAAGTGGAGAAAAAGTGGAGCATAAAAGGAGAAAAAGTGGAGAAAAAGTGGAGAAAAAGTGGAGCATAAGAGGAGAAAAAGTGGAGAAAAAGTGGAGCATAAGAGGAGAAAAAGTGGAGAAAAAGTGGAGAAAAAGTGGAGAAAAAGTGGAGAAAAAGTGGAGCATAAGAGGAGAAAAAGTGGAGAAAAAAGTGGAGAAAAAGTGGAGAAAAAGTGGAGCATAAGAGGAGAAAAAGTGGAGATTAAGAGGAGAAAAAGTGGAGAAAAAGTGGAGCATAAGAGGAGAAAAAGTGGAGAAAAAGTGGAGCATAAGAGGAGAAAAAGTGGAGAAAAAGTGGAGAAAAAGTGGAGCATAAGAGGAGAAAAAGTGGAGAAAAAGTGGAGCATAAGAGGAGAAAAAGTGGAGAAAAAGTGGAGAAAAAGTGGAGCATAAGAGGAGAAAAAGTGGAGAAAAAGTGGAGCATAAGAGGAGAATAAGTGGAGAAAAAGTGGAGCATAAAAGGAGAAAAAGTGGAGAAAAAGTGGAGAAAAAGTGGAGCATAAGAGGAGAAAAAGTGGAGAAAAAAGTGGAGAAAAAGTGGAGAAAAAGTGGAGCATAAGAGGAGAAAAAGTGGAGAAAAAGTGGAGCATAAGAGGAGAAAAAGTGGAGAAAAAGTGGAGAAAAAGTGGAGCATAAGAGGAGAAAAAGTGGAGAAAAAAGTGGAGAAAAAAGTGGAGAAAAAATGGAGAAAAAGTGGAGCATAAGAGGAGAAAAAGTGGAGAAAAAGTGGAGAAAAAGTGGAGAAAAAGTGGAGAAAAAAGTGGAGAAAAAGTGGAGCATAAGAGGAGAAAAAGTGGAGAAAAAAGTGGAGAAAAAGTGGAGAAAAAAGTGGAGAAAAAGTGGAGAAAAAGTGGAGCATAAGAGGAGAAAAAGTGGAGAAAAAAGTGGAGAAAAAGTGGAGAAAAAGTGGAGCATAAGAGGAGAAAAAGTGGAGAAAAAGTGGAGAAAAAAGTGGAGAAAAAGTGGAGCATAAGAGGAGAAAAAGTGGAGAAAAAAGTGGAGAAAAAGTGGAGAAAAAGTGGAGCATAAGAGGAGAAAAAGTGGAGAAAAAGTGGAGAAAAAGTGGAGCATAAGAGGAGAAAAAGTGGAGAAAAAGTGGAGAAAAAGTGGAGAAAAAGTGGAGCATAAGAGGAGAATAAGTGGAGAAAAAGTGGAGCATAAAAGGAGAAAAAGTGGAGAAAAAGTGGAGAAAAAGTGGAGCATAAGAGGAGAAAAAGTGGAGAAAAAAGTGGAGAAAAAGTGGAGAAAAAGTGGAGCATAAGAGGAGAAAAAGTGGAGAAAAAGTGGAGCATAAGAGGAGAAAAAGTGGAGAAAAAGTGGAGAAAAAGTGGAGCATAAGAGGAGAAAAAGTGGAGAAAAAAGTGGAGAAAAAAGTGGAGAAAAAATGGAGAAAAAGTGGAGCATAAGAGGAGAAAAAGTGGAGAAAAAGTGGAGAAAAAGTGAAGAAAAAGTGGAGAAAAAGTGGAGAAAAAAGTGGAGAAAAAGTGGAGCATAAGAGGAGAAAAAGTGGAGAAAAAAGTGGAGAAAAAGTGGAGAAAAAGTGGAGCATAAGAGGAGAAAAAGTGGAGAAAAAGTGGAGAAAAAGTGGAGCATAAGAGGAGAAAAAGTGGAGAAAAAGTGGAGAAAAAGTGGAGAAAAAGTGGAGCATAAGAGGAGAATAAGTGGAGAAAAAGTGGAGCATAAAAGGAGAAAAAGTGGAGAAAAAGTGGAGAAAAAGTGGAGCATAAGAGGAGAAAAAGTGGAGAAAAAAGTGGAGAAAAAGTGGAGAAAAAGTGGAGCATAAGAGGAGAAAAAGTGGAGAAAAAGTGGAGCATAAGAGGAGAAAAAGTGGAGAAAAAGTGGAGAAAAAGTGGAGCATAAGAGGAGAAAAAGTGGAGAAAAAAGTGGAGAAAAAGTGGAGAAAAAGTGGAGCATAAGAGGAGAAAAAGTGGGGAAAAAGTGGAGAAAAAGTGGAGAAAAAGTGGAGAAAAAGTGGAGATTAAGAGGAGAAAAAGTGGAGAAAAAGTGGAGCATAAGAGGAGAAAAAGTGGAGCATAAGAGGAGAAAAAGTGGAGAAAAAGTGGAGAAAAAGTGGAGCATAAGAGGAGAATAAGTGGAGAAAAAGTGGAGCATAAGAGGAGAAAAAGTGGAGAAAAAGTGGAGAAAAAGTGGAGCATAAGAGGAGAAAAAGTGGAGAAAAAAGTGGAGAAAAAGTGGAGAAAAAGTGGAGCATAAGAGGAGAAAAAGTGGAGAAAAAGTGGAGAAAAAAGTGGAGAAAAAGTGGAGAAAAAGTGGAGCATAAGAGGAGAAAAAGTGGAGAAAAAGTGGAGAAAAAGTGGAGCATAAGAGGAGAAAAAGTGGAGAAAAAGTGGAGAAAAAGTGGAGCATAAGAGGAGAAAAAGTGGAGAAAAAAGTGGAGAAAAAAGTGGAGAAAAAGTGGAGAAAAAGTGGAGCATAAGAGGAGAAAAAGTGGAGAAAAAGTGGAGAAAAAGTGGAGCATAAGAGGAGAAAAAGTGGAGAAAAAGTGGAGAAAAAGTGGAGAAAAAGTGGAGCATAAGAGGAGAATAAGTGGAGAAAAAGTGGAGCATAAAAGGAGAAAAAGTGGAGAAAAAGTGGAGAAAAAGTGGAGCATAAGAGGAGAAAAAGTGGAGAAAAAAGTGGAGAAAAAGTGGAGAAAAAGTGGAGCATAAGAGGAGAAAAAGTGGAGAAAAAGTGGAGCATAAGAGGAGAAAAAGTGGAGAAAAAGTGGAGAAAAAGTGGAGCATAAGAGGAGAAAAAGTGGAGAAAAAAGTGGAGAAAAAAGTGGAGAAAAAATGGAGAAAAAGTGGAGCATAAGAGGAGAAAAAGTGGAGAAAAAGTGGAGAAAAAGTGAAGAAAAAGTGGAGAAAAAGTGGAGAAAAAAGTGGAGAAAAAGTGGAGCATAAAAGGAGAAAAAGTGGAGAAAAAAGTGGAGAAAAAGTGGAGAAAAAGTGGAGCATAAGAGGAGAAAAAGTGGAGAAAAAGTGGAGAAAAAGTGGAGCATAAGAGGAGAAAAAGTGGAGAAAAAGTGGAGAAAAAGTGGAGAAAAAGTGGAGCATAAGAGGAGAATAAGTGGAGAAAAAGTGGAGCATAAAAGGAGAAAAAGTGGAGAAAAAGTGGAGAAAAAGTGGAGCATAAGAGGAGAAAAAGTGGAGAAAAAAGTGGAGAAAAAGTGGAGAAAAAGTGGAGCATAAGAGGAGAAAAAGTGGAGAAAAAGTGGAGCATAAGAGGAGAAAAAGTGGAGAAAAAGTGGAGAAAAAGTGGAGCATAAGAGGAGAAAAAGTGGAGAAAAAAGTGGAGAAAAAGTGGAGAAAAAGTGGAGCATAAGAGGAGAAAAAGTGGGGAAAAAGTGGAGAAAAAGTGGAGAAAAAGTGGAGAAAAAGTGGAGATTAAGAGGAGAAAAAGTGGAGAAAAAGTGGAGCATAAGAGGAGAAAAAGTGGAGCATAAGAGGAGAAAAAGTGGAGAAAAAGTGGAGAAAAAGTGGAGCATAAGAGGAGAATAAGTGGAGAAAAAGTGGAGCATAAGAGGAGAAAAAGTGGAGAAAAAGTGGAGAAAAAGTGGAGCATAAGAGGAGAAAAAGTGGAGAAAAAAGTGGAGAAAAAGTGGAGAAAAAGTGGAGCATAAGAGGAGAAAAAGTGGAGAAAAAGTGGAGAAAAAGTGGAGCATAAGAGGAGAAAAAGTGGAGAAAAAGTGGAGAAAAAGTGGAGAAAAAAGTGGAGAAAAAGTGGAGCATAAGAGGAGAAAAAGTGGAGAAAAAAGTGGAGAAAAAGTGGAGAAAAAGTGGAGCATAAGAGGAGAAAAAGTGGAGAAAAAGTGGAGAAAAAGTGGAGCATAAGAGGAGAAAAAGTGGAGAAAAAGTGGAGAAAAAGTGGAGAAAAAGTGGAGCATAAGAGGAGAATAAGTGGAGAAAAAGTGGAGCATAAAAGGAGAAAAAGTGGAGAAAAAGTGGAGAAAAAGTGGAGCATAAGAGGAGAAAAAGTGGAGAAAAAAGTGGAGAAAAAGTGGAGAAAAAGTGGAGCATAAGAGGAGAAAAAGTGGAGAAAAAGTGGAGCATAAGAGGAGAAAAAGTGGAGAAAAAGTGGAGAAAAAGTGGAGCATAAGAGGAGAAAAAGTGGAGAAAAAAGTGGAGAAAAAGTGGAGAAAAAGTGGAGCATAAGAGGAGAAAAAGTGGGGAAAAAGTGGAGAAAAAGTGGAGAAAAAGTGGAGAAAAAGTGGAGATTAAGAGGAGAAAAAGTGGAGAAAAAGTGGAGCATAAGAGGAGAAAAAGTGGAGCATAAGAGGAGAAAAAGTGGAGAAAAAGTGGAGAAAAAGTGGAGCATAAGAGGAGAATAAGTGGAGAAAAAGTGGAGCATAAGAGGAGAAAAAGTGGAGAAAAAGTGGAGAAAAAGTGGAGCATAAGAGGAGAAAAAGTGGAGAAAAAAGTGGAGAAAAAGTGGAGAAAAAGTGGAGCATAAGAGGAGAAAAAGTGGAGAAAAAGTGGAGAAAAAAGTGGAGAAAAAGTGGAGAAAAAGTGGAGCATAAGAGGAGAAAAAGTGGAGAAAAAGTGGAGAAAAAGTGGAGCATAAGAGGAGAAAAAGTGGAGAAAAAGTGGAGAAAAAGTGGAGCATAAGAGGAGAAAAAGTGGAGAAAAAAGTGGAGAAAAAAGTGGAGAAAAAGTGGAGAAAAAGTGGAGCATAAGAGGAGAAAAAGTGGAGAAAAAGTGGAGAAAAAGTGGAGCATAAGAGGAGAAAAAGTGGAGAAAAAGTGGAGAAAAAGTGGAGAAAAAGTGGAGCATAAGAGGAGAATAAGTGGAGAAAAAGTGGAGCATAAAAGGAGAAAAAGTGGAGAAAAAGTGGAGAAAAAGTGGAGCATAAGAGGAGAAAAAGTGGAGAAAAAAGTGGAGAAAAAGTGGAGAAAAAGTGGAGCATAAGAGGAGAAAAAGTGGAGAAAAAGTGGAGCATAAGAGGAGAAAAAGTGGAGAAAAAGTGGAGAAAAAGTGGAGCATAAGAGGAGAAAAAGTGGAGAAAAAAGTGGAGAAAAAAGTGGAGAAAAAATGGAGAAAAAGTGGAGCATAAGAGGAGAAAAAGTGGAGAAAAAGTGGAGAAAAAGTGAAGAAAAAGTGGAGAAAAAGTGGAGAAAAAAGTGGAGAAAAAGTGGAGCATAAGAGGAGAAAAAGTGGAGAAAAAAGTGGAGAAAAAGTGGAGAAAAAGTGGAGCATAAGAGGAGAAAAAGTGGAGAAAAAGTGGAGAAAAAGTGGAGCATAAGAGGAGAAAAAGTGGAGAAAAAGTGGAGAAAAAGTGGAGAAAAAGTGGAGCATAAGAGGAGAATAAGTGGAGAAAAAGTGGAGCATAAAAGGAGAAAAAGTGGAGAAAAAGTGGAGAAAAAGTGGAGCATAAGAGGAGAAAAAGTGGAGAAAAAAGTGGAGAAAAAGTGGAGAAAAAGTGGAGCATAAGAGGAGAAAAAGTGGAGAAAAAGTGGAGCATAAGAGGAGAAAAAGTGGAGAAAAAGTGGAGAAAAAGTGGAGCATAAGAGGAGAAAAAGTGGAGAAAAAAGTGGAGAAAAAGTGGAGAAAAAGTGGAGCATAAGAGGAGAAAAAGTGGGGAAAAAGTGGAGAAAAAGTGGAGAAAAAGTGGAGAAAAAGTGGAGATTAAGAGGAGAAAAAGTGGAGAAAAAGTGGAGCATAAGAGGAGAAAAAGTGGAGCATAAGAGGAGAAAAAGTGGAGAAAAAGTGGAGAAAAAGTGGAGCATAAGAGGAGAATAAGTGGAGAAAAAGTGGAGCATAAGAGGAGAAAAAGTGGAGAAAAAGTGGAGAAAAAGTGGAGCATAAGAGGAGAAAAAGTGGAGAAAAAAGTGGAGAAAAAGTGGAGAAAAAGTGGAGCATAAGAGGAGAAAAAGTGGAGAAAAAGTGGAGAAAAAAGTGGAGAAAAAGTGGAGAAAAAGTGGAGCATAAGAGGAGAAAAAGTGGAGAAAAAGTGGAGAAAAAGTGGAGCATAAGAGGAGAAAAAGTGGAGAAAAAGTGGAGAAAAAGTGGAGCATAAGAGGAGAAAAAGTGGAGAAAAAAGTGGAGAAAAAAGTGGAGAAAAAGAGGAGAAAAAGTGGAGAAAAAAGTGGAGAAAAAAGTGGAGAAAAAGTGGAGAAAAAGTGGAGCATAAGAGGAGAAAAAGTGGAGAAAAAGTGGAGATTAAGAGGAGAAAAAGTGGAGAAAAAGTGGAGCATAAGAGGAGAAAAAGTGGAGCATAAGAGGAGAAAAAGTGGAGAAAAAGTGGAGAAAAAGTGGAGCATAAGAGGAGAATAAGTGGAAAAAAAGTGGAGCATAAGAGGAGAAAAAGTGGAGAAAAAAGTGGAGAAAAAAGTGGAGAAAAAGTGGAGAAAAAGTGGAGCATAAGAGGAGAAAAAGTGGAGAAAAAGTGGAGAAAAAGTGGAGAAAAAGTGGAGATTAAGAGGAGAAAAAGTGGAGAAAAAGTGGAGAAAAAGTGGAGCATAAGAGGAGAAAAAGTGGAGAAAAAAGTGGAGAAAAAAGTGGAGAAAAAGTGGAGAAAAAGTGGAGCATAAGAGGAGAAAAAGTGGAGAAAAAGTGGAGAAAAAGTGGAGAAAAAGTGGAGATTAAGAGGAGAAAAAGTGGAGAAAAAGTGGAGCATAAGAGGAGAAAAAGTGGAGCATAAGAGGAGAAAAAGTGGAGAAAAAGTGGAGAAAAAGTGGAGCATAAGAGGAGAATAAGTGGAAAAAAAGTGGAGCATAAGAGGAGAAAAAGTGGAGAAAAAGTGGAGAAAAAGTGGAACATAAGAGGAGAAAAAGTGGAGAAAAAAGTGGAGAAAAAGTGGAGAAAAAATGGAGCATAAGAGGAGAAAAAGTGGAGAAAAAGTGGAGAAAAAAGTGGAGAAAAAGTGGAGCATAAGAGGAGAAAAAGTGGAGAAAAAAGTGGAGAAAAAGTGGAGAAAAAGTGGAGCATAAGAGGAGAAAAAGTGGAGAAAAAGTGGAGAAAAAGTGGAGCATAAGAGGAGAAAAAGTGGAGAAAAAGTGGAGAAAAAGTGGAGAAAAAGTGGAGCATAAGAGGAGAATAAGTGGAGAAAAAGTGGAGCATAAAAGGAGAAAAAGTGGAGAAAAAGTGGAGAAAAAGTGGAGCATAAGAGGAGAAAAAGTGGAGAAAAAAGTGGAGAAAAAGTGGAGAAAAAGTGGAGCATAAGAGGAGAAAAAGTGGAGAAAAAGTGGAGCATAAGAGGAGAAAAAGTGGAGAAAAAGTGGAGAAAAAGTGGAGCATAAGAGGAGAAAAAGTGGAGAAAAAAGTGGAGAAAAAAGTGGAGAAAAAGTGGAGAAAAAGTGGAGCATAAGAGGAGAAAAAGTGGAGAAAAAGTGGAGAAAAAGTGGAGAAAAAGTGGAGAAAAAAGTGGAGAAAAAGTGGAGCATAAAAGGAGAAAAAGTGGAGAAAAAAGTGGAGAAAAAGTGGAGAAAAAGTGGAGCATAAGAGGAGAAAAAGTGGAGAAAAAGTGGAGAAAAAGTGGAGCATAAGAGGAGAAAAAGTGGAGAAAAAGTGGAGAAAAAGTAGAGAAAAAGTGGAGCATAAGAGGAGAATAAGTGGAGAAAAAGTGGAGCATAAAAGGAGAAAAAGTGGAGAAAAAGTGGAGAAAAAGTGGAGCATAAGAGGAGAAAAAGTGGAGAAAAAAGTGGAGAAAAAGTGGAGAAAAAGTGGAGCATAAGAGGAGAAAAAGTGGAGAAAAAGTGGAGCATAAGAGGAGAAAAAGTGGAGAAAAAGTGGAGAAAAAGTGGAGCATAAGAGGAGAAAAAGTGGAGAAAAAAGTGGAGAAAAAAGTGGAGAAAAAGTGGAGAAAAAGTGGAGCATAAGAGGAGAAAAAGTGGAGAAAAAGTGGAGAAAAAGTGGAGAAAAAGTGGAGAAAAAGTGGAGATTAAGAGGAGAAAAAGTGGAGAAAAAGTGGAGCATAAGAGGAGAAAAAGTGGAGCATAAGAGGAGAAAAAGTGGAGAAAAAGTGGAGAAAAAGTGGAGCATAAGAGGAGAATAAGTGGAGAAAAAGTGGAGCATAAGAGGAGAAAAAGTGGAGAAAAAGTGGAGAAAAAGTGGAGCATAAGAGGAGAAAAAGTGGAGAAAAAAGTGGAGAAAAAGTGGAGAAAAAGTGGAGCATAAGAGGAGAAAAAGTGGAGAAAAAGTGGAGAAAAAAGTGGAGAAAAAGTGGAGCATAAGAGGAGAAAAAGTGGAGAAAAAAGTGGAGAAAAAGTGGAGAAAAAGTGGAGCATAAGAGGAGAAAAAGTGGAGAAAAAGTGGAGAAAAAGTGGAGCATAAGAGGAGAAAAAGTGGAGAAAAAGTGGAGAAAAAGTGGAGCATAAGAGGAGAATAAGTGGAGAAAAAGTGGAGCATAAAAGGAGAAAAAGTGGAGAAAAAGTGGAGAAAAAGTGGAGCATAAGAGGAGAAAAAGTGGAGAAAAAAGTGGAGAAAAAGTGGAGAAAAAGTGGAGCATAAGAGGAGAAAAAGTGGAGAAAAAGTGGAGAAAAAAGTGGAGAAAAAGTGGAGCATAAGAGGAGAAAAAGTGGAGAAAAAAGTGGAGAAAAAGTGGAGAAAAAGTGGAGCATAAGAGGAGAAAAAGTGGAGAAAAAAGTGGAGAAAAAGTGGAGAAAAAGTGGAGCATTAGAGGAGAAAAAGTGGAGAAAAAGTGGAGAAAAAGTGGAGCATAAGAGGAGAAAAAGTGGAGATTAAGAGGAGAAAAAGTGGAGAAAAAGTGGAGCATAAGAGGAGAAAAAGTGGAGAAAAAGTGGAGCATAAGAGGAGAAAAAGTGGAGAAAAAGTGGAGCATAAGAGGAGAAAAAGTGGAGAAAAAGTGGAGAAAAAGTGGAGATTAAGAGGAGAAAAAGTGGAGAAAAAGTGGAGCATAAGAGGAGAAAAAGTGGAGAAAAAGTGGAGCATAAGAGGAGAAAAAGTGGAGAAAAAGTGGAGAAAAAGTGGAGAAAAAGTGGAGCATAAGAGGAGAAAAAGTGGAGAAAAAGTGGAGCATAAGAGGAGAAAAAGTGGAGAAAAAGTGGAGAAAAAGTGGAGCATAAGAGGAGAAAAAGTGGAGAAAAAAGTGGAGAAAAAGTGGAGAAAAAGTGGAGCATAAGAGGAGAAAAAGTGGAGAAAAAGTGGAGAAAAAGTGGAGAAAAAGTGGAGATTAAGAGGAGAAAAAGTGGAGAAAAAGTGGAGCATAAGAGGAGAAAAAGTGGAGCATAAGAGGAGAAAAAGTGGAGAAAAAGTGGAGCATAAGAGGAGAATAAGTGGAGAAAAAGTGGAGCATAAGAGGAGAAAAAGTGGAGCATAAGAGGAGAAAAAGTGGAGAAAAAGTGGAGAAAAAGTGGAGCATAAGAGGAGAATAAGTGGAGAAAAAGTGGAGCATAAGAGGAGAAAAAGTGGAGCATAAGAGGAGAAAAAGTGGAGAAAAAGTGGAGAAAAAGTGGAGCATAAGAGGAGAATAAGTGGAGAAAAAGTGGAGCATAAGAGGAGAAAAAGTGGAGCATAAGAGGAGAAAAAGTGGAGAAAAAGTGGAGAAAAAGTGGAGCATAAGAGGAGAATAAGTGGAGAAAAAGTGGAGCATAAGAGGAGAAAAAGTGGAGCATAAGAGGAGAAAAAGTGGAGAATAAGTGGAGAAAAAGTGGAGCATAAGAGGAGAAAAAGTGGAGAAAAGTGGAGAAAAAGTGGAGCATAAGAGGAGAAAAAGTGGAGAAAAAAGTGGAGAAAAAGTGGAGAAAAAGTGGAGCATAAGAGGAGAATAAGTGGAGAAAAAGTGGAGCATAAGAGGAGAAAAAGTGGAGCATAAGAGGAGAAAAAGTGGAGAAAAAGTGGAGAAAAAGTGGAGCATAAGAGGAGAATAAGTGGAGAAAAAGTGGAGCATAAGAGGAGAAAAAGTGGAGCATAAGAGGAGAAAAAGTGGAGAATAAGTGGAGAAAAAGTGGAGCATAAGAGGAGAAAAAGTGGAGAAAAAGTGGAGAAAAAGTGGAGCATAAGAGGAGAAAAAGTGGAGAAAAAAGTGGAGAAAAAGTGGAGAAAAAGTGGAGCATAAGAGGAGAAAAAGTGGAGAAAAAAGTGGAGAAAAAGTGGAGAAAAAGTGGAGCATAAGAGGAGAAAAAGTGGAGAAAAAGTGGAGAAAAAGTGGAGCATAAGAGGAGAAAAAGTGGAGAAAAAGTGGAGAAAAAGTGGAGAAAAAGTGGAGCATAAGAGGAGAAAAAGTGGAGAAAAAGTGGAGCATAAGAGGAGAAAAAGTGGAGAAAAAGTGGAGAAAAAGTGGAGCATAAGAGGAGAAAAAGTGGAGAAAAAAGTGGAGAAAAAGTGGAGAAAAAGTGGAGCATAAGAGGAGAAAAAGTGGAGAAAAAGTGGATAAAAAAGTGGAGAAAAAGTGGAGCATAAGAGGAGAAAAAGTGGAGAAAAAAGTGGAGAAAAAGTGGAGAAAAAGTGGAGCATAAGAGGAGAAAAAGTGGAGAAAAAGTGGAGAAAAAGTGGAGCATAAGAGGAGAAAAAGTGGAGAAAAAGTGGAGCATAAGAGGAGAAAAAGTGGAGATTAAGAGGAGAAAAAGTGGAGAAAAAGTGGAGCATAAGAGGAGAAAAAGTGGAGAAAAAGTGGAGAAAAAGTGGAGAAAAAGTGGAGAAAAAGTGGAGCATAAGAGGAGAAAAAGTGGAGAAAAAAGTTGAGAAAAAGTGGAGCATAAGAGGAGAAAAAGTGGAGAAAAAGTGGAGAAAAAAGTGGAGAAAAAGTGGAGAAAAAGTGGAGCATAAGAGGAGAAAAAGTGGAGGTTAAGAGGAGAAAAAGTGGAGAAAAAGTGGAGCATAAGAGGAGAAAAAGTGGAGAAAAAGTGGAGCATAAGAGGAGAAAAAGTGGAGAAAAAAGTGGAGAAAAAGTGGAGAAAAAGTGGAGCATAAGAGGAGAAAAAGTGGAGAAAAAGTGGAGAAAAAGTGGAGCATAAGAGGAGAATAAGTGGAAAAAAAGTGGAGCATAAGAGGAGAAAAAGTGGAGAAAAAAGTGGAGAAAAAAGTGGAGAAAAAGTGGAGAAAAAGTGGAGCATAAGAGGAGAAAAAGTGGAGAAAAAGTGGAGAAAAAGTGGAGAAAAAGTGGAGATTAAGAGGAGAAAAAGTGGAGAAAAAGTGGAGAAAAAGTGGAGCATAAGAGGAGAAAAAGTGGAGAAAAAAGTGGAGAAAAAAGTGGAGAAAAAGTGGAGAAAAAGTGGAGCATAAGAGGAGAAAAAGTGGAGAAAAAGTGGAGAAAAAGTGGAGAAAAAGTGGAGATTAAGAGGAGAAAAAGTGGAGAAAAAGTGGAGCATAAGAGGAGAAAAAGTGGAGCATAAGAGGAGAAAAAGTGGAGAAAAAGTGGAGAAAAAGTGGAGCATAAGAGGAGAATAAGTGGAGAAAAAGTGGAGCATAAGAGGAGAAAAAGTGGAGCATAAGAGGAGAAAAAGTGGAGAAAAAGTGGAGAAAAAGTGGAGCATAAGAGGAGAATAAGTGGAGAAAAAGTGGAGCATAAGAGGAGAAAAAGTGGAGAAAAAGTGGAGAAAAAGTGGAGAAAAAGTGGAGCATAAGAGGAGAAAAAGTGGAGAAAAAGTGGAGCATAAGAGGAGAAAAAGTGGAGAAAAAGTGGAGAAAAAGTGGAGCATAAGAGGAGAAAAAGTGGAGAAAAAAGTGGAGAAAAAGTGGAGAAAAAGTGGAGCATAAGAGGAGAAAAAGTGGAGAAAAAGTGGAGAAAAAGTGGAGAAAAAGTGGAGATTAAGAGGAGAAAAAGTGGAGAAAAAGTGGAGCATAAGAGGAGAAAAAGTGGAGCATAAGAGGAGAAAAAGTGGAGAAAAAGTGGAGAAAAAGTGGAGCATAAGAGGAGAATAAGTGGAGAAAAAGTGGAGCATAAGAGGAGAAAAAGTGGAGCATAAGAGGAGAAAAAGTGGAGAAAAAGTGGAGAAAAAGTGGAGCATAAGAGGAGAATAAGTGGAGAAAAAGTGGAGCATAAGAG
Source organism: Anomaloglossus baeobatrachus (assembly GCF_048569485.1). Classification (NCBI taxonomy): domain Eukaryota; kingdom Metazoa; phylum Chordata; class Amphibia; order Anura; family Aromobatidae; genus Anomaloglossus; species Anomaloglossus baeobatrachus. The sequence continues at coordinate 155,467,185 of NC_134356.1, forward strand.
GAGAAAAAGTGGAGCATAAGAGGAGAAAAAGTGGAGAAAAAGTGGAGAAAAAGTGGAGCATAAGAGGAGAATAAGTGGAGAAAAAGTGGAGCATAAGAGGAGAAAAAGTGGAGCATAAGAGGAGAAAAAGTGGAGAAAAAGTGGAGAAAAAGTGGAGCATAAGAGGAGAATAAGTGGAGAAAAAGTGGAGCATAAGAGGAGAAAAAGTGGAGCATAAGAGGAGAAAAAGTGGAGAAAAAGTGGAGAAAAAGTGGAGCATAAGAGGAGAATAAGTGGAGAAAAAGTGGAGCATAAGAGGAGAAAAAGTGGAGAAAAAGTGGAGAAAAAGTGGAGCATAAGAGGAGAAAAAGTGGAGAAAAAAGTGGAGAAAAAGTGGAGAAAAAGTGGAGCATAAGAGGAGAAAAAGTGGAGAAAAAGTGGAGAAAAAAGTGGAGAAAAAGTGGAGCATAAGAGGAGAAAAAGTGGAGAAAAAAGTGGAGAAAAAGTCGAGAAAAAGTGGAGCATAAGAGGAGAAAAAGTGGAGAAAAAGTGGAGAAAAAGTGGAGCATAAGAGGAGAAAAAGTGGAGAAAAAGTGGAGAAAAAGTGGAGAAAAAGTGGAGCATAAGAGGAGAAAAAGTGGAGAAAAAGTGGAGCATAAGAGGAGAAAAAGTGGAGAAAAAGTGGAGAAAAAGTGGAGCATAAGAGGAGAAAAAGTGGAGAAAAAAGTGGAGAAAAAGTGGAGAAAAAGTGGAGCATAAGAGGAGAAAAAGTGGAGAAAAAGTGGATAAAAAGTGGAGAAAAAGTGGAGCATAAGAGGAGAAAAAGTGGAGAAAAAAGTGGAGAAAAAGTGGAGAAAAAGTGGAGCATAAGAGGAGAAAAAGTGGAGAAAAAGTGGAGAAAAAGTGGAGCATAAGAGGAGAAAAAGTGGAGAAAAAGTGGAGCATAAGAGGAGAAAAAGTGGAGATTAAGAGGAGAAAAAGTGGAGAAAAAGTGGAGCATAAGAGGAGAAAAAGTGGAGAAAAAGTGGAGAAAAAGTGGAGAAAAAGTGGAGAAAAAGTGGAGCATAAGAGGAGAAAAAGTGGAGAAAAAAGTTGAGAAAAAGTGGAGCATAAGAGGAGAAAAAGTGGAGAAAAAGTGGAGAAAAAAGTGGAGAAAAAGTGGAGAAAAAGTGGAGCATAAGAGGAGAAAAAGTGGAGGTTAAGAGGAGAAAAAGTGGAGAAAAAGTGGAGCATAAGAGGAGAAAAAGTGGAGAAAAAGTGGAGCATAAGAGGAGAAAAAGTGGAGAAAAAAGTGGAGAAAAAGTGGAGAAAAAGTGGAGCATAAGAGGAGAAAAAGTGGAGAAAAAGTGGAGAAAAAGTGGAGCATAAGAGGAGAATAAGTGGAAAAAAGTGGAGCATAAGAGGAGAAAAAGTGGAGAAAAAAGTGGAGAAAAAAGTGGAGAAAAAGTGGAGAAAAAGTGGAGCATAAGAGGAGAAAAAGTGGAGAAAAAGTGGAGAAAAAGTGGAGAAAAAGTGGAGATTAAGAGGAGAAAAAGTGGAGAAAAAGTGGAGAAAAAGTGGAGCATAAGAGGAGAAAAAGTGGAGAAAAAAGTGGAGAAAAAAGTGGAGAAAAAGTGGAGAAAAAGTGGAGCATAAGAGGAGAAAAAGTGGAGAAAAAGTGGAGAAAAAGTGGAGAAAAAGTGGAGATTAAGAGGAGAAAAAGTGGAGAAAAAGTGGAGCATAAGAGGAGAAAAAGTGGAGCATAAGAGGAGAAAAAGTGGAGAAAAAGTGGAGAAAAAGTGGAGCATAAGAGGAGAATAAGTGGAAAAAAAGTGGAGCATAAGAGGAGAAAAAGTGGAGAAAAAGTGGAGAAAAAGTGGAACATAAGAGGAGAAAAAGTGGAGAAAAAAGTGGAGAAAAAGTGGAGAAAAAATGGAGCATAAGAGGAGAAAAAGTGGAGAAAAAGTGGAGAAAAAAGTGGAGAAAAAGTGGAGCATAAGAGGAGAAAAAGTGGAGAAAAAAGTGGAGAAAAAGTGGAGAAAAAGTGGAGCATAAGAGGAGAAAAAGTGGAGAAAAAGTGGAGAAAAAGTGGAGCATAAGAGGAGAAAAAGTGGAGAAAAAGTGGAGAAAAAGTGGAGAAAAAGTGGAGCATAAGAGGAGAATAAGTGGAGAAAAAGTGGAGCATAAAAGGAGAAAAAGTGGAGAAAAAGTGGAGAAAAAGTGGAGCATAAGAGGAGAAAAAGTGGAGAAAAAAGTGGAGAAAAAGTGGAGCATAAGAGGAGAAAAAGTGGAGAAAAAGTGGAGCATAAGAGGAGAAAAAGTGGAGAAAAAGTGGAGAAAAAGTGGAGCATAAGAGGAGAAAAAGTGGAGAAAAAAGTGGAGAAAAAAGTGGAGAAAAAGTGGAGAAAAAGTGGAGCATAAGAGGAGAAAAAGTGGAGAAAAAGTGGAGAAAAAGTGGAGAAAAAGTGAAGAAAAAGTGGAGAAAAAAGTGGAGAAAAAGTGGAGCATAAGAGGAGAAAAAGTGGAGAAAAAAGTGGAGAAAAAGTGGAGAAAAAGTGGAGCATAAGAGGAGAAAAAGTGGAGAAAAAGTGGAGAAAAAGTGGAGCATAAGAGGAGAAAAAGTGGAGAAAAAGTGGAGAAAAAGTGGAGAAAAAGTGGAGCATAAGAGGAGAATAAGTGGAGAAAAAGTGGAGCATAAAAGGAGAAAAAGTGGAGAAAAAGTGGAGAAAAAGTGGAGCATAAGAGGAGAAAAAGTGGAGAAAAAAGTGGAGAAAAAGTGGAGAAAACGTGGAGCATAAGAGGAGAAAAAGTGGAGAAAAAGTGGAGCATAAGAGGAGAAAAAGTGGAGAAAAAGTGGAGAAAAAGTGGAGCATAAGAGGAGAAAAAGTGGAGAAAAAAGTGGAGAAAAAAGTGGAGAAAAAGTGGAGAAAAAGTGGAGCATAAGAGGAGAAAAAGTGGAGAAAAAGTGGAGAAAAAGTGGAGAAAAAGTGGAGAAAAAGTGGAGATTAAGAGGAGAAAAAGTGGAGAAAAAGTGGAGCATAAGAGGAGAAAAAGTGGAGCATAAGAGGAGAAAAAGTGGAGAAAAAGTGGAGAAAAAGTGGAGCATAAGAGGAGAATAAGTGGAGAAAAAGTGGAGCATAAGAGGAGAAAAAGTGGAGAAAAAGTGGAGAAAAAGTGGAGCATAAGAGGAGAAAAAGTGGAGAAAAAAGTGGAGAAAAAGTGGAGAAAAAGTGGAGCATAAGAGGAGAAAAAGTGGAGAAAAAGTGGAGAAAAAAGTGGAGAAAAAGTGGAGCATAAGAGGAGAAAAAGTGGAGAAAAAAGTGGAGAAAAAGTGGAGAAAAAGTGGAGCATAAGAGGAGAAAAAGTGGAGAAAAAGTGGAGAAAAAGTGGAGCATAAGAGGAGAAAAAGTGGAGAAAAAGTGGAGAAAAAGTGGAGCATAAGAGGAGAATAAGTGGAGAAAAAGTGGAGCATAAGAGGAGAAAAAGTGGAGAAAAAAGTGGAGAAAAAGTGGAGAAAAAGTGGAGCATAAGAGGAGAAAAAGTGGAGAAAAAGTGGAGAAAAAAGTGGAGAAAAAGTGGAGCATAAGAGGAGAAAAAGTGGAGAAAAAAGTGGAGAAAAAGTGGAGAAAAAGTGGAGCATAAGAGGAGAAAAAGTGGAGAAAAAGTGGAGAAAAAGTGGAGCATAAGAGGAGAAAAAGTGGAGAAAAAGTGGAGAAAAAGTGGAGAAAAAGTGGAGCATAAGAGGAGAAAAAGTGGAGAAAAAGTGGAGCAAAAAGTGGAGAAAAAGTGGAGAAAAAGTGGAGAAAAAGTGGAGCATAAGAGGAGAAAAAGTGGAGAAAAAGTGGAGAAAAAGTGGAGAAAAAGTGGAGGCATAAGAGGAGAAAAAGTGGAGAAAAAGTGGAGCAAAAAGGAGAAAAAGTGGAGAAAAAGTGGAGAAAAAGTGGAGCATAAGAGGAGAAAAAGTGGAGAAAAAGTGGAGAAAAAAGTGGAGAAAAAGTGGAGAAAAAGTGGAGCATAAGAGGAGAAAAGTGGAGAAAAAGTGGAGAAAAAGTGGAGAAAAAGTGGGAGGAAAAAGTGGAGAAAAAGTGGAGAAAAAGTGGAGCATAAGAGGAGAAAAAGTGGAGAAAAAAGTGGAGAAAAAGTGGAGAAGAAAGTGGAGCATAAGAGGAGAAAAAGTGGAGAAAAAGTGGAGAAAAAGTGGAGCATAAGAGGAGAAAAAGTGGAGAAAAAGTGGAGAAAAAGTGGAGAAAAAGTGGAGCATAAGAGGAGAATAAGTGGAGAAAAAGTGGAGCATAAAAGGAGAAAAAGTGGAGAAAAAGTGGAGAAAAAGTGGAGCATAAGAGGAGAAGAAAGTGGAGAAAAAAAGTGGAGAAAAAGTGGAGAAAAAGTGGAGCATAAGAGGAGAAAAAGTGGAGAAAAAGTGGAGCATAAGAGGAGAAAAAGTGGAGAAAAAGTGGAGAAAAAGTGGAGCATAAGAGGAGAAAAAAGTGGAGGAAAA